>NC_057808.1:439315838-439461674 GCF_018294505.1 Triticum aestivum
ACCCACCGACCACTAATTTATTACCATTTCTGTCCTTCATATACGCACTGACGGGTGGGCCCTATGGTAATGTGCGCTGCTGAATGTGGATCGTTTGACTGGTCAATTGATCGTGTCATCAACAAATTACGGAGCTGTATGGTGAGCCAGTGACCGTATGATCACCCTAAAATATATTTTATTAACACAGTACAGACTCAAACTACCATTTCTTTCTTTCATATACGGGCTGATAGGTGGGCCCTACGGTTACGCGCCCCGATGGTCAACACTAGTTGTGCCACGTGGAACGTTTGACTGGTCAATTGATTGTGTCATCAACAAAATACGGAGTTGTACGGGTGAGCCAGTGACCGTATAATCATGACATGTATTTTTTTAACACGGTATAGACGCAAGGGCTCATATATACGTGCAAGCACTCACCGCTATAAGCGCACACACGCACACCCTACCCCTATGAGCATCTTCGAGAGAGTGAGCCAGCATATGATCTTTTAACATGGCAGTTTGATAGTGGTTGCATCTTGCATTGATTTCTATGTTGTACTGCTTCTAATTTTTCGAATTGCCACTTATGACAAGACACTTTTAACTTGGCAGAGTAATATTGGTTGCATCTTTCATATGGTGTCTAGCTTGCATTACTTCTATTTTCTTGAAAATCCTTCTGCTTAGTTTACACATCGTAGCTGTGAATATGTCATGCCGTCCTATTTTTCTTACATATTCCATCCTCATACGGTTGTCTTACATCAAAGTATTTCTTGTCTGTATCATGCATCAATGAGTTCTGAAGAGCGATTTTATTCTTTTGTGTTGTGGGTACTGCTTGACATGGCAAAGTCAAAAAAGAGCAAGGAAAATAATATAGTAGGGAGTGGTGTTACTCGTCGGGTGAAACGGAAAAGGATCTGCCGTCTAGATCCTGCTGGTACTTATAGTGCAGTAGAAGGTCCAAATCCATCGGCTAAATCTACAAACACATTATCACCTGCTCCACCAGCTGCAGCATCCGCTTCAACTGTACCAGCATCTCAACAAGTTACTCGTTCGTTTGCTCCAGAACTGGCCAGTTCCCAAGCTGCCTTCACACCTAACACTACTTCCGAAGCACTACTGACACAACAGGACTTGGCAAGATCAGATGAACCTCATGAGCATCAACACCAAGACGGTACCTGACCGAGTCAAGTTGCAGTTGCATGCTCCTTTATATGTACTCTCACAGTTTGATGTACACTAATACTTTCCATATTCGTTGTTGAACTAGCACCACGACGCAAGCGGAAACAGACATCAGGGATAATGCTTGACAGATTAACAAAATCTAAAGGAGGAAGAATGGAGATCCATTTTGAGGCAGGTTTAAAAAGGCCACGTGATGCTACAGAGTCAGCCAAGTTAGTACTAGAGGCAGCTGTTGCCGTTAGGTGTCATGCACGTATCCTCCCAACGTGGATCCAGTACAGGAATGAGAAAGACAATACCCAGTTTAACACCTTCCTTGACCATTTATCCATAAGTAATGTTATTCATCGCAATTAGTAATATTGTCTTGCTCTGTCCCATACTTTCTAGCTTCCTCCTAATAAGACTCACATTCTTTTTTTAACAGATGAGGTTCAAGTTGGATCCGAAAGATGATGCAACTAAACAAGCATGCACTCATGTTTTTCATTTTGCTCTGCGACAGTATCGGTACCACCTTAGAAAATCTCACTTTGAAGGCAAGGCTAACAATGAAATCACCCAAACATCTCCAGTGGAATATATTACAGATGAAGACTGGACAGCCGTCGTTAAACACTGGTCTAATCCAAATTATCAGGTAGGCTATATGTATTTGATCAGACCACATATTGAACTTGTATTTATGTATGTGCCTTACAAGTGTATCTTCTTCTAGGCTAACTATTTGAAGAACAAGACCAAACGTTCTAAAGTGAAATTCCAACAGACAACAGGATCTTGTAGCTATATTGCACACTGCGGGGCTCTTGTAAATAGCTGCTACTTCCTTCCTTTTTCTGTGCCATATTATCGTATCTATATTGACTTGTTCCAAATACAGAGGAAAGCATGTGCGGACCAAAAAGAACTTGAACCGAATGCAGTGCAAATCTTCAAGGATTGCCACACCAGCAAGATGAAGGGCATGAGCACACCAGTTCAAGTCGCTGTTGTAAGTCCTTACTCCTCCTGCCTTTGAACTGATTGGTACTATGATGTGTTCATTTAACTACTTGGTTTGCAGCCAATGTCAGTTACTCTGTTCTCTTTTATACACAGTTGTCTTAACGTATCATTTCACCTTACATGGTTTAAAAGAGATGAAGGATATTATTTTGGTCTTGATCTGTATTCTAGTTGTTATGTTCACGTGCGCACACAATGATAAAATAGCCTGTTTGTTTTATATCTGTTTGCCCATGATATGAATGATGTCATACTATGTTCATCCTACTTTAAACCATGTCTCTTTATCCTTAGATGTCAACGAATGTGAGGAAATAGACAATACAGTAGGCATGCTACATGGACATATGTTCTGAAAGTGATTTTATTATGTAGTTGGCACTACAATACATGCTAATGTATTACAGTAGTTCACCAAAATAAGTTATGTATAAACGTGTAACCTACTTTGTTTGTTTTTGTCTCATTAGTAACTTATCTGGTACACTAATCTACAAGTTCAAACTTTCAGGAAGCTATGGAACAAATGATTGAACAGCCACAACCACCTGAAGGTGACGAGGCTACCACAGGCACAATGTCACCTCTTGCTGCAGTGCGTCAGTATCTCTCCACTAACAGTGCAAAAAGCACCTTCCTGCGTAATTCTGGGTTGGTTGTCAAGGTAACCTCGTCCAAATCGCCTACTGGACAAAATCTTCCTGCTAGACAGAGTGATATATCTGTGCTCCAGACACAAGTCCAATCCCTAATGGACGTTGTTTTGGAAACTAGAATAGTGGTTGACAAATGTCGTCAAGATATGAATGGTTTTGAAACCAGACTATCATACATTCGCTTCGTTGTTCAAGAGTAATGGCAGAAAAAAAAAGTGAAGATCGTGCTGCAACATGCCTAATGGACGTCTTAATTATTGCAGCCTTTGTTGTATGGTTGGAATTTATTTTGTTGTGATACAGCATTTATGATGCTGCCAAAGGCTGCAATAATTATGACGCTATTTTTGTATAGTGTAGGTTTATCTTAGTAATGTATTCGGCCGAAAGCTTCGTAGGAGCCCAACATGCCAACATTCTTCGGGCCCATTCCAATTGGGCTAAAAACGATTATGGGTCGAAATTTGCATGTAGCCCACTAAAAATATCTGGGCCTAAATCAGCATAAGATTTCATATTTTTCTGGTAGGCATGTGCCCATAGTGGGCCTTTAACAGGCCTAAACATAATTTGGGCCCTCAGTAACAATAGGCTGTTTACAGGTGTAAATATCTCGAGCCCATAAAAACATGGGCCTTAAAAAGACCGAAAGTGAGATTGGGCCCTGGTTGTGCCAAATAACCCACTGGTCTTAGCAGGCCGAAATGGTGGCCCATTTACGATGCGGATCTTTCACAAGCCGAAATTCGGATGGGCCGTAAATGCGCCGACCTAATACACGGGCCTTTAACAAGCCGGAGGTTCGGTCGGGCTAGATTATCGTCATTTTTATATGGGTTGTTAATGGGCTCGATGTGACGTTGGGCCACATATGGCCCATGGATTTCGTCTGACGTTAACAGGCCGAAAATCACAAGAGGCAGAAAGTGGCCCAAATCTATAGTCGGCCTCTAACAGGCCGAATGTCAGACATGGCCGAATATGACCCAAATCCTTCACGGTCGTTTATGGGCCGAAAGTTTCAATGGCCTGTAAATGGGCCCAAATGAAGCAGGACCTTTAACAAGCCGGAAATACACCGGGCCGTAATTCGGCCCATATACTTAGCGGACTGTTAACGGGCCAGAAGTGACCATGGGCCGCGATGATGACAAGTTTAGGATAGGCCGTTGACGGGCCGATTTGACACTAGCCGTACGGGCCTTAACTGAGAATGTTGGGCCTTTAGCTGGGCCGGCCCATTATGGTCTGCAAAATCTTGTGGGCCTTTAGCTGGGCTTGCCCATTGTGGTCCGCTAAATCTTGTGGACCTTTAGATGGGCTGGCCCATTATGGTCTGCAAAATCTTGTGGGCCTTTAGCTGGGCTGGCCCATTGTGGTCTGCTAAATCTTGTGGGCCTTTAGCTGGGCCGGCCCATTATGGTCTGCAAAATCTTGTGGGCCTTTAGCTAGGTCGGTCCATTATGGTCCGCTAAATCTTGTGGGCCTTTAGTTGGGCCGGCCCATTTAAACTTTATGGGCCACTTTTGGGCCCGTCCATGTGTCAACATATCATAGGCCCATCTCGACCATTGGATGAGTGACACATGTGCCAACGTGGAGCTGACGTGTGGTTCCGCCGGCCAATGAGAATTTTACACGTGGAAAATCGGCATTGGTCGTGGCTATTAACGGGTTATCGGATCCAAAACCGGACCCGATAGCTTAACGACGTCCCGTTACGATGGATGCCACGTGTCAGTCACCCTTGACGAAAGCACTTCTATGAAGCGCGATTTATCGTCATGGAAGTGGACACTTCCGTGATGGTAATTTTGGTAATGTCATGGAACACTTCTACGACAGCACAGGTATGACTATCTTCATTTTGTCATAAATTTGTCATGGATGTACATGCAAGACAAAAAATGTGACCTACTGTGACAAACACGTATCATCACGGAAGTGTATTTTTTTTAGTGCTTGGAGTCCCCGTGCACATTGTTGGGGTCAAATCATGCCATGCGTCTTCCATGTCCACATCGACGGGAAGGTCCCAGCTCGGCACAGTCCTAGTCAGCTTGACGTAGCCAGTGTCGTCACCCACGTACCTCCGAGGGGTAGTAACAGTGAGCACGCACCCGTACATCGGCCTCGTGTCAGTGTCAGCGTCAGCGGCGTCGCCCCTGACGCACACTACATAGACGGGGCGGCGGCCTACGCGGCCCTCGCCGGTGCCCATGATCAAGAGGAAGACGATGTCGTCCTCCTCCGAGACTAGCAGGCGGCGGTGATCCTCCAGCGACTCCAGCATGTTGAACGGGTAGCACGTCTCGTACTTGGTGTTCTCCGCCAAGGGCCAGTAGTGATAGACGGACGGCTGCGTGAGGTGATGCACGAGGTCCGCCGGCGAGCCCCAAAACGGCATTGGGCACTCATAGCAGTAGACGAAGGGCTCCTTGGAGGCATCGACCAGGCCGTCCATGAAACGGGAGTGACTGTAGGGGACGGTGCGCCAGTTGAATATATGAGCAAGTTACTACGAGATTTAGTCTTAATAAGCACAAAATAAATCATGGCGGCTAAAACAGAGATTAAACTAATCATGTGGACTAGCATGGTAGATGAATAGATCGAATCTAGGACACAGACTAGAAACATGAATTCTACCATGATTTTGAACAGGAAGGACAGAAAAACATACGGTGCAACGGGAGCAGCACCGTTGGCGTTGAGGTTGTCGCCCATGTCATTGAGGAAGAGGTTGCCGAGTTCGGGGAAGAAGTCTCGTCAGTGAAGTCGTCGCTGCCAGCAGTCGTGAGAGTGCGCTCCCCAAATTTCAACAGCGCCCGTCAAATGGAGCAGGAGGGAGTGGCTGTAGGGGACGTTGCGGCCGTCGAATGGAGCGCAGGAGTAGCACACGAAGCAGTAGATGGTGCTCCTCCCTAGTCTCTATCTCTACTACTCTTCTTTCTTTTTTATAATATACTAGTAGCTGTCAAATCGAATAGTACTGCGCCGCCCGCTGCACGCCCGGCTGAACACGCCTCCTCGCCTTCATCAAACCCCTCCGTTAAACCCACATGCAAACTGGGAAACCTACTCCGGCCCATGGGAGGAAATTTTCCGGTTGCCGTTGGATAATAATAGAGTCACGTCCAATCCATTTGAGTTAATTGTGTGTATGATTCTCCCTCTATAAAAAGTTAATTGCATCCTTAATCTTGTATTCTAAGTACTCTGTGGGTTCCACTGTCAGTACAGTGTAAATTACTTGCAGGCTGGCTACACATTCGTACAGGAAGTTAGAAGGAAACGAATCCATCCTTAATCGAATTCGAACTCAGGCCATCGCGTTGCAAGGATCCGGCCCGGACCAATACACCAGGTGTTCGTTGCGGACGATTCAAGAGATAAACCTTTATAGCAATGAGCCCATCCGTTGCAACGGATCCAATATAGAATAATACGTATACACAAATTTGAAAGAAAACAGTTTAGTTTTGATATACATATCACTAAAAATATCTTATGTTTCACTCCAAATATATTCTTTGGGTTGTTTTGATGAGGTAAGGGAGGAATGTGGTTGGTTTCAAGATACTAAGGGGTTTTGTGTAAATTGGAGCAGAGAAGTGGGAATTGTTGCAAAAGACCACAACTTACATCACAACCGTTAGATGCGGATCTAATGGTCAGAAATGGCGGATGGCAGACACACCATCATCACCAACTGAGTCTTTTATAGGAGTACTAGCAAGATCCCCGTGCGTTGCACGGAACATCAAGATGCATTTATATGAGTAGTTTATCTTGTGGGAGATAAGGATGAACGAGGGAAGGCCTTATCTGCAAATGTGATGAGGGGTGCGGGTATCTTTCTGCAAAATTGCCATAGTTTCCTTCCTATCCGTGAGATATAGATCGGACGGCCTATATTGCAGGATGGTAGGCACACCATCATCACCAACTCTGTTTTTATAAGAGTAGAGATAAGTATAAGTAATACTAGCAAGAGGCCCATGCGTTGCATGGAACATCAAGATGCATTTATACGAGTTGTTTATCTCGTGGGAGACATATACTAATCCTCCGGTGCTAGTAGTAGAGCAGAGTCCTACTCCACTACTACTCTAGTCAAGCAAGTTAGGGCATGGTAGTAGGTACTATAGGGAGTACCAGTACTGTGATCACTCAAGCAAGTTGTCTCGCATTGATATGACCCTATGCTGCTGGTATGTGTCTCGTAAGTCAAGCGACATGCTCTAGTCATCATCACCTGTCCACTTCCCGCAGCACATATTCGCTTCTCCATCCTTGTCCGCACATAATCGTCCAATCTTCCATCCCCGCTAAGGCGCCTCCCCCCTGAGGGAGTCCTGGATTAGGGGGTCCTCGGACAGCCGGACTATATACTTTGGCCGGACTGTTGGACTATGAAGATACAAGATTGAAGACTCCGTCCCGTGTCCGGGTGGGACTCTCCTTTGCATGGAAGGCAAGCTTGGCAAGTCGGATATGTAGATCTCCTCCCTTGTAACTGACTCTGTGTAACCCTAGCCCCCTCTGGTGTCTATATAAACCGGAGGGTTTAGTCCGTAGGACAAGAATAATCATAATCATAGTTTAGCTTCTAGGGTTTAGCCTATACGATCTCGTGGTAGATCAACTCTTGTAATAATCATATCATCAAGATCAATCAAGCAGGAAGTAGGGTATTACCTCCATCGAGAGGGCCTGAACCTGGGTAAACATTATGTCCCCCGCCTCCTGTTACCATCCGCCTTAGACGCACAGTTCGGGACCCCCTACCCGAGATCCGCCGGTTTTGACACCGACATTGGTGCTTTATTGAGAGTTCCACTGTGTCGTCACGATAAAGGCTTGATGGCTCCTTCGATCATCGGCAACAATGCGATCCAGGGTGAGGTTTTTCTCCCCGGACAGATCTTCGTGTTCGGCGGCTTCGTACTGCGGGCCAACTCGCTTGGCCATCTGGAGCAGATCGAGAGCTATGCCCCTGGCCGTCAGGTCAGGTTTGGAAGCTTGAACTATACTGCCGACATCCGCGGAGACTTTATCTTCGATGAATTCAAGCCCATGTTAGGTGCGCCGCACAGTCACGACGAGCATGACTTAGCTCTGCCGTCGGACGGTGTTCGGGAGATCACACCTGTGGCTACTCCGGCCCTCAATCCAGAGCAGATCGTGTTGTCCGAGGACGGGTGGATAGACCCCGCCACGGAGGCCGCACACTCAGCGGCGACAGAGCCGAATACTGACTTCACCTCCTATGACACCTGTGTTGCCGAACCCTTGGATTCGTCCCCGGCCACGGGCTCCAAACCGCCTGCGTCCGTGCCTATCGATTCTGATTGGGCACCGATCATGGAGTTTACCTCCACGCACATCTTTTAGCACTCTCCCTTGGGTGACGTGCTAAATTCATTGAGGTCTCTCTCCTTGTCAGGAGACCCTTGGCCGAACTATGTTCGGCTTGAGTGGGAAGCGGACGACGAAGAAATTCATTCCCCACCCACCACCCACTTAATAGCCACTATCGACGACTTAACCGACATGCTCGATTTCGACTCTGAAGACATCGACGGTATGGACGATTATGCAGGAGAGAAACAGGAACCACCGTCCACAGGGCGCTGGACAGCCACTTCATCACACGATATATACATGGTGGATACACCCAAAGAAAACAACGACGAGGAACGGGAGGAAGCAGTGAAGGATAGTCCCGTCGAGAAGCAACCAAAGAGACGACGTAGGCGCCGCTCCAAATCCCGCCTCAGCAAAAACGGCGATAACAGCGCAAGAAAGAATAATACCCCGATCGACTCCAAAGGAAACGACGACCACATGGACCCAGCGATGGAGCAGGATGAGCCAGCGGACGGCGAACATAGTACAGAACCGCTGTCCGATCACGGCGATGCCGAGGGTAAAGCTGATCAACCTGTCTCCGGAGAGGAGAACAGTCCGGACGACGATGGACACATCATCCCGAAAAGGCACTTGGAACAAGAAAACCTCCATAGAAGGCTTATTGCCACCGCGAGGAGCCTGAAGAAGCAGAAGCAAAGGCTGAAGGCCGCGCAGAATACGCTCAACAGCAGATGGAATAAAGTGCTTGACACTGAAGAGAAGTACGGCGGCAGTCGCCACACAAAAAGCTATCCAAAGCGCAAGCTGCTGCCTGAATTCAACGACGAGGCTTTGGAGCCCATTCAGCCGAAAAATAAAACGGTCGATCAGCCGGATCGACCACCCCGTGGCCACGACAGGGCGGCTAACAATGTCGCACACAAGTCAGCACATGATTTACGTGAAGACCTGCTCAAAAAAGCCGGTTTGGCCAGGTCCATCTACGGATCTAGGAAGCGTGCTCCGGCACAGAATCATGGCCGCCCAAACGACTATACTGACCGAATAACAGCTCGGAATCAAAACCAAACGCTACAACCGTCCGAAGAATGCCATGACACATCCAAATACAGGGGTGCCGCGCACCCCCTATGCTTCACCGATGATGTGCTGGACCACGAATTTCCAGAGGGATTTAAACCCGTAAACATAGAGGCATACGACGGAACGACAGACCCTGGGGTCTGGATCGAGGACTTTATCCTTCACATCCACATGGCTCGCGGAGATGATCTCCACGCCATCAAATACCTGCCCCTCAAGTTGAAAGGACCAGCTCGGCACTGGCTGAAAAGCCTCCCCGAAAACTCAATTGGAAGCTGGGAAGAGCTTGAGGATGCTTTTAGGGCCAATTTTCAAGGGACCTATGTCCGACCTCCGGACGCAGACGATTTAAGTCACATAATACGACAGCCCGGAGAGTTAGCCCGAAAGCTTTGGAACAGATTTCTCACGAAGAAGAATCAAATCATCGACTGCCCGGATGCCGAAGCCTTAGCGGCTTTCAAACACAGTGTCCGGGACGAATGGCTCGCCAGACACCTCGGCCAAGAAAAACCGAGGACAATGACAGCCCTAACAAGCCTTATGACCCGCTTTTGCACGGGCGAAGACAGCTGGCTGGCCCGTAGCGGCACCAGCAACCCAGGCACATTTGAAGTCAGGGATGGCAACGGGAAACCATGACGCAATAAAAGCAAGCGTTGAAACAACGAAGACAGCCCAGACAACACGGCGGTAAACGCCGGATTCAGGGGCTCTCGACCCGGTCAACTGAAAAAAGCCATTTAAAGGCAGCAGAGATGGACCATCCAGCCTAAACAAGATTCTAGACAGATTATGTAAGATTCATGGCACCTCCGACAAACCTGCAAATCACACCAACAGAGAATGGTGGGTCTTCAAGCAAGCCGGCAAGCTAAACGCCGAACACAAGGGGAGGGAGACACTAAACGAAGATGAGGATGAGCCTCGCCAGCCGAACACTGGGGGACAGAAAAAATTCCCACCAGAGGTCAAAACAGTGAACATGATTTACGCAACTCACATACCGAAGAGGAGGCGCCAGCGCGCACCCCGAGGCATATACGCCGTGGAGCACGTCACCCCCAAGTTCAACCCTTGGTTGGCCCGCCCGATCACTTTTGATCGCAGGGATCACCCGACTAGTAAACGGCACGAAGGATCGGCTGCCTTGGTGCTAGACCCAATAATTGACGGATACCACCTCACCCGACTCCTTATGGACGACGGCAGTAGTCTTAATCTGATATATCAGGACACCGTCCGCAAAATGGGGATAAACCCGACAAGAATAAGCCAAAGCAATACTACCTTTAAAGGAGTAATACCAGGCCCAGAGGCCCGCTGCACGGGCTCTCTAGTTTTACAGGTTGTATTCGGTTCTCCCGACAACTTCCGAAGCGAGGAATTAACCTTCGACCTCGCTCCATTCTGAAGCGGCTATCACGCACTACTCGAAAGAACGGCCTTCGCTCGTTTCAACGCAGTACCGCATTACGCTTATCTTAAGCTCAAGATGCCCAGTCCACGTGGCATGATCATAGTTTGCGGAAACACAGAGCGTTCCTTACGTGCGGAGGAATATGTGGCGGCTCTAGCAGCCGAACACTGAACGGCCTCTCCAACCAGAATAAATGATCGATCGTCAAGACCGCGGACACGGTTAGACGAGTCCGGCGCACCACTAGCTGTAACAGCTCAGATAAACCTGAGATTGGGTCGATGGATATACCCCCATAGGTGGTGCTAGGGGCTTCCCGCATGTAAAAAGGGCTACAGTTCGGCTTGACCCTATTTAGATTGCATTTTAATGGTTCATTAAGAATAACCAATTTTTCGCACGAAGACTTTCACCTGGGTTTTTCTCTTTTACAGATGATCATCGTGCTACACCCTTCCAGGATACGGCACAACGGAGACACAGGCACAGACGTGCAGCAGGGCCCCGCTCAAAGGTTTCTTTTTAGATTAAGACCCTGTGTAAACCTTTTTTACTGTCTCTTGTTGCTTCACACCCTCCGGATACTCAACACAACCGAGAGGGATGCTGGCGTTATTGGCATTTCGTCACGTCAGACTAATGCACGTACCTGGAAATTCAGGGCTCATTATCGAGGGCGTTACTCAGCCCAGTATATGTTGTAAAGTCCGAATACCTTAGGGAGTGTTCGGCGTCGCGAGTTTGGCCTTATATGCATCAGCTCCGAATCATGTCTTTGGTCAATAGTTGGGTTTGCCCGGCTCCCGTGTTTTGCTACCTTACGTTCCGCTCTATCGACTAAGGTGGCACCGGGAGAACTGCTGCGATTGTGCCCTGGTTCATCTGGATGAGCACCTCAGTAGAGAAAGCCGAAAACTGACTGTCATGATAAAGCGCGAGACTGGTCAACCACTCGATGACTCAGCGGAATCTTCGCGATTCCTCCGCATTAACGAAGGGCCGGTTTCCCGGGTCATGTATGTACGCGCACCGTATTCGGATGAGCGCGGAAGTACCAGGGGCTATATAGTAGCCCCGCCGTCAAACTCCTATGGCTAAGTGAAAGTGTTAAAGCTATATAGTCCGATTGCCTTGTTTGCCGCGCTATCACCTCCTTAATGGACCAAGACATTGGATCAAGTGTGAATACGCGCTTTTCTAAACACCCCCGCATTATATGCGTGGGGGCTGAAGCCGACGACTGCAAACTTTCAGGTCATATACATACATAAACGGCCGCACAGGAGGCATCATAATACTTTCAGGCAAAAGTATAAACATAGCCTTTATAATCCAAATAGCATTGTTTCTACAATTGGGATACATGTCACTCGAACATGATACTCTTTGAGCACCGAGCCTCTATTAAATGAGCGCCTTCTAGGACTTCTTCAAAATAGTGCTCGGCCGAGACCTGGCCTACGGCTGGGCCCCGGGTTGCAATAGCGGTGGCCTCCATCTCTGCCCAGTATGTCTTAACATGGGCAAGAGCCATCCGCACACCCTCTATGCACGCCGACCTCTTTACAGCGTCGATATGCGGCACAACACCCAGGAATCGTTGCACTAAACCGAAATATTTATTCGGCCTTGGTCCCTTCGGCCAAAGATAATCCACGACAGAACTCATGGCAAGTCCGGACAACCTATGGAGCTCGGCCCACTCGGCCATTTGTTCATTTAACAGCCGCGGACGCGTTGGAGCACTGAACTGCGACCAGAATAACCTTTCAACTTCATGATCTTTCTGATCTTTGAAAAACTCAGTCGCATCAGCAGCACTCATTGCCAAGTCCAAGTACGCATCTGCAGCACTCCATAATTGATCCAGAGGGGCATACTTTGGATCTCCGAACTTCGTCCGCAACAAAAAGGGCTTCCCAGCCGTGATATCTCCGGCTTGAAGGAGCTCCTCCTTCACCGCTCTGATTTTTGAGCGGGTTTCCTTGGCTTCTTCCATGGCTTTCTTCAGGTCCGCCGCTTTCGCTTGGCTTTCCTTTTCAAGAAGCTCATACCGGCCGGCGGCATCTTTCAGCTCAACAGCCATCTTGGCTATTTTATCTTCACTCTGGCGATGAGCAGCCTGTTCGGCTCTTAACTCTTCGGCCGCCTTTAGGGAGGCCACATCACTTCTCCTGGCTTGTTCCTTGGCTAGGGCAAGTTCCGCCCGAAGGGTCTCCACGGCGGCAGCTCCATCTGCAGTCACAACATATTATAGATACTAGCATCATGCTCCTCTTAATATCTGTTGACCACCCGAAAATACATACCCTGTGCCTCGTCAAGCCGCTTGTTCACAAGCGCGATGTCGGCATCTGCCGCATCAAGCTGCCGCCTCAGTTCGGCAAACTCACTAGTCCGGCCAGCCACCGGACCCTCAGCCGCCTGCACATGAAAGCAGCATGATCATTACCTGGGACTATGATCCTCTGTTTGCCGCCTCTGGACAGCAACCAGAGTCTCAGGGGCTACTATCTGTATAGGGCACACCTAGCGTGTGCGGTACTGTCAAAAAATATATATATTACTTTGCGTACCTCAAAGCCTCTTAGCAGGCTCGTATAAGCTTCATGCAACCCACTTTTGGCGGATGAAATCCTCTCAACCACCGTACCCATTAAAGTATGATGCGCCTCTGAGATAGCCACTTGCTCCAGAAGACCCATCAGTGCGTCCGGTTGTGCACCGGACAGTCCCGGACTCTTTCTGTTGCTCTCCTTAGGAGCCGAATACTCCGGACTTCGGGTGGCCGAAGGGTTACCTTCTCGCCTTGACGGATCAGGAGAAATCCTCCATGACGACACCTCAGGGTCGTCCGCCCCATGAGGCGGGGAGACAGGGGGAGGCGTTTCGCTCTCCATCATCTCCGGAAGAAGATCCCCCGAAGACGAACTCTATCGAGAAGGGCTACGATCCGGACTGCAAGACATACATCTCGATTATTGTCCTCGGAGATAAAGCAGGATATATTTACCAAAAGTACTCTAGTTCACTTACAGCTCGGTGGAGGGCTGACCCCCTTGCGGGCACTGCGCGGTAAGGATGCCCTCCAGGGCAGGGCCCCCTGGCGAAGGTTTCTTCCCTCGTTTGGAAACCTCATTTCCAAGTCTTCAGAGGTGGTCCTTTTCCTTCCTTGGGGAGAGGGGATTCTAGATTCTTCTCCCTGATTATCCTCCTTCGTGGAGACACTAATTCCCCCGGTTTGGATGAGTAATGCGTGAAGCCCGCTTTCAGCTTCTTTATTCCTCCCTTTATCTTCCCCTGATGGCACTTGATAAGGTGCGTGCTCAAGCATCCTGGCTAGTACAGGATCCGGTGAGCCTTCGGGAAGGGGGGCCGAACTCCTGATCATCTTCGCCTTTCTTATCCAGTCCTGGCCAAGAGCGATTGTTTCAGAATGATGTTGTGACAAATAAAAAGACAGCATGTTCGGCCGCAGAATTACTTACGTGGGTATCTGGATGATTGTAGTTGAGACCCGCATCCTCGGTGGTGTCCGGACACTTTATTCGTGATCCGAAGAACAATCCATACATCTCTTCGAGCGTCACACCGAAGAATTGCTGGATAGTTCGCGGTCCTTCCGGGTTGAACTCCCACATACAGAGAGATCGACGTTGGCATGGCAGGACCCGACGAACTAGCATAACCTGCATTACCTTGACAAGACTGACATCTCTCTTGAGGAGATCTCGGATGCGACTTTGCAATGTCGGCACGTCATTAACTGGCCCCCAGTCCGGCCCCTTGTTGACCCATGACGCCAGTTGTAGCGGGGGGGCCGAGCGGAAGGCGGGGGCAGCTACCCACTTCGTACTTCAGGGAGCTGTGATGTAAAACCACTCCCGCTACCATAAGTTGGACACCTCCAGGAAGGAACCCTTTGGCCATGGAGCATCGGCGCCTTTGCTTATTATGGCACCTCCACACTCTGCGTGTCGCCCATCGATCATCTTCGGCTTCACATTGAAGGTCTTGAGCCATAAGCCGAAGTGTGGGGTGATGCGGAGGAAGGCCTCACACACGACGATAAACGACGAGATGTGAAGGATGGAATCTGGAGCTAGGTCGTGGAAATCGAGCCCGTAATAGAACATAAGCCCTCTAACAAAGGGATCAAGACTGAAGCCTAGCCCTTGGAGGAAGTGGGAAACAAATACGACACTCCCGTTGGGTTCGGGAGTGGGGATGGCCTGCCCTTGAGCAGGCAGCCTGTGCGAGATTTCGGCGGTCAGATACCTGGCTTCTCTTAGCTTCTTGATGTCCTCCTCTGTGACAGAGGGGGCCATACACCGGCCTTGAAGGTTGGATCCGGACATGGTTGAAGGTCCGAAGCACTTAGCCTGAGGCTTGGGTGTTGGAACTCGAGGTGGGGGAAGGGAAGGATCGAGAGCGAGAAGAAAAGGACAGGCCTTGGCCCCTTTATAAAGAGGGCGAATATCAAGCGTCCTCCGCGTGGCCATTTGGAACTTGCCTAAAATCGAGGAGTCATACTAATAAGCACGTTTGGGTTACCCCCACCCGTATTGATGAGAATCCCGTGATAAGGGGAACACGATCTCTACTTCGACAAGACGTGCCAATAAAACCGCCTCGCAACACGTGCAGTGGAAGGCAGGGAGAAACGGTTCGTAATGACCGGGCCGCTGCAGGACGTCACGTTATGAAAAGTTGTCAGCAGATTAGATTAGTGGAATAATATACTCTCTACGGTGGTGTGTGGAATTTGTTTTGCAGAGCCGGACACGATCCTTGTGTTCAAAATCTTCTGTGGAGTATTCGGAGGAGGAACCCGCCTTGCAATGCCAAAGACAATCTGCGCGCTGGACTCATCATCATTGAAGCCTGGTTCAGGGGCTAGTGAGGGAGTCCTGGATTAGGGGGTCCTCGGACAGCCGTACTATATACTTTGGCCGGACTATTGGACTATGAAGATACAAGATTGAAGACTTCGTCCCATGTCCGGGTGGGACTCTCCTTTGCGTGGAAGGCAAGCTTGGCAATTCGGATATGCAGATCTCCTCCCTTGTAACCGACTCTATGTAACCCTAGCCCCCTCCGGTGTCTATATAAACCGGAGGGTTTAGTCCGTAGGACAAGAATAATCATAATCATAGGCTAGCTTCTAGGGTTTAGCCTCTACGATCTCGTGGTAGATCAACTCTTGTAATACTCATATCATCGAGATCAATCAAGCAGGAAGTAGGGTATTACCTCCATCGAGAGGGCCCGAACCTGGGTAAACATTGTGTCCCCCGCCTCCTGTTACCATCCGCCTTAGACGCACAGTTCGGGACCCCCTACCCGAGATCCGCCGGTTTTGACACCGACACCCCCCTCTTCCGAAACCCAAGCACTAACAATGGCAGAACCGAGTAGCGTTCGCTGAAAGAGTGGCTGGAATTCGCTCCCCACAGAGGTAATCAAGCTCATTGTTTCGCGTGTGGACAATCTCAGTACCATGCCGCTTGCCGCGTGCTCGTCGGGGTTGTACCGTTTACTCAAAGCCCTCAGGCCGGAGCTTTTTAAGCCAGCTCCTTGCTTGCTGATGCCGCCTGATCTTCAGAAACAGCGTGTCACGCAGCATAACGATCGTAGGGTGGCGAGCATCAACCCTCTTGACTGCGATCCGATCCCCGTCACCCTCAACTACATTAACGGTATGTACTGGGTTGGCATGAACACGTCTTGGATGGTGCTCGTCGACGGTGGCGGCAGCTGGATGCTCATGGAGGTCTACACCCGACGATTGATCCCCCTTCCTTCGATTAACACTATACTGCTTTGGCACCGCGGCCCAGAATACTCGGAATCTTACAGTTGCCAACATGATACCAAGTTTGATTTGCTCAAGGTTGTAATCTGCCAAGTGCCCACAAGATCTGCGAATTATAAAGACTTCAGGCTAATTGCGTTCTTCAACCGCGGTCTCGCCTATCTGACAGGTCACTGCGGTAAGTGGATAAATCTGCACGTCCATCACAGGATCATACATCATCCATGGTTCTCTGATGCCATTGAACACAAGGGCTTCATTTACGATGTCAACTCCTTCTATTGCTGGACGTATTGCTGACCTACTCTAGTCATCGCTACAAACGGCTGTTACAGCAGTATGTTACTTTCCTATGATATCATGATGGCTTGCTTATATTACTGTCAACATTTACTGAAAAAATATTCATGCTCATAACATGTTGTTCTTAAGATTGACTACATTAAGAGCCCTTTTTATTTGACTTCAACTTGATATGATGTTGTAGGCCACCTGGTGTCCCTACCCTTCCTAATCCCGAAACCTTTCAAAGGAAAGCAGCATGGCAGTTGCAGGTGGTTCCTGGCTCGATCAGACGATGGCGAACGATTGATGATCGTTCGCACGTACCGGACGTGTTGTTTCGCGGAATACAATCACAGTCACTGCAAGGTCTTTGAGCAGGATCCCAGCTTCTCTGGGCCTTCAGGAATTTTTGACTGGAGGCTGGTAAGTAGCCTTGGTACACGCTCTCTGTTTCTCGGACTAAATTATCTGATTAACCAGGAGATAACCGACGGCAAGGATCATGATGGTAGCGCGGTTTCGTTCATCAGGCAAAACTGTGTGTACATAGCGTACCATGCGTCTCTACATGCACCATACCCTGATATGTGCCGCCACGCTCTGCAGCCCAAAGTAGGAGAGAGGGTCGCAAGTATCAGACTTCGACCTGCTGGCTGGAGTTTCCCCCGCAGGCACCCATCTGGTTCAAGCCGTCAGCCAATCTCCACAGCTTAATAAATAGTAATGTCTAACTGAGCCAGTTAGTTAGATGCGTACTCTTGGTGTAGTAGGATCTTTATTTAGTTTGATGCATACACTTGTTCTTTTTGGTAGCCCTTTTGTAATGATGGTTGATGTTTGGTTTGGAAGAGAGAGCTGCGTCTTTACTCTTCTGGCCTGCTTACTGCTTCTGTTGCACCCCCAGCCCTGGTTGTTGCTGCTGCTGTTTTCAATGTACAATCAGTAGTATATTTCATCTATTGGTTGAATAAATGTGTTGTTAGAACGACAAACACAATGTTTTGGAAGTCGTTGCACGGTCCGATCCTTTAGTGCCCCGTACCGTACGTAGCGCATACTATTTTTCGTACGGAACACATTTTCCACTTGGTGATAACATGCAGCCCACTGATGAAGGCCCAATAGAGGAGCCCATGATTAACTGAAAGGGAGGCTCTCACTTGAATCCCCTAAACATAAATAAGTAAATAAATAAATAAAGCTAAATGCTCATGCATCAGTTCTTTAAATTCACGATTTAACAGGAGGATATTATTTCCTATGATAGTATCGATATAATTCTTAGGCGAAGATAGCGACCAGTCTTCTTTCTCCCACCATTTTCTTCCTGCAACCAGCGAACCCGTGCAAATCGTAGTAAACGTCGTAAATAGTTCTGGTCCATTTTTATTTTTCAATAAGAATGTCCAACCCAGCCCAGCACATTGGCGACATCACTTTATCCTCCGCCTTGGTGCGCTCGCCGCGGCGCTGCCGTCCGGCCCTGTCAACATAGTGAATTGGGACAGCATTGTAGATGTGAGTATGACAGTACGGACCCACCAGGTCCACTCCTGAACACAAGCAAAGCGCCTCTTTTACTACTCAGATGCACCCATCGTTTTTTACTCTAATCCACCCTGCTTATATCTGGGACCCACATCATTTTCAACGTATAGTCAATTAACGACAGAATTGCACATTTTTTTTGAGGACTTGTTCGGAGGAGCAGGCTATAAACTGGGTTGTGCAGTCTCTGTGGCCCGTCTAACAACATGACCAGCCCAGCAGTTTTTTCTTTGGGAAAATTGGTAGGCCATTATTTCTTTTTGAAGAATATCCAAGCTAGGCCTATTTGTTTTCTCCGACTTACTGGGCTGCAAATCTTTCAAGACGAGGAGGGATGCATTCCGGCCTGGCCAAAGAGTTTGGTTAGTATTTGTTAAAAGTAAATGGGAAAATTAGCTTCTTTTTTTGTTTTTGTTCTTCATTGATATTTTATATTTCATTGGATTTTAACATGACATAGTACTAATTTATTTTTAAATTTGATTTAGTATGGCTAATAATTTTTGGATTAAGAATATTTTGTTCCCAAAATTTTTTTGTGAATTTTCAAATTTTCGCACATTTTTAGTTCAAATTTTTTAGGTACTGACCAGAAAATGGGCAGCAATTCTAAAAATGGAAAATGGACTGCAATAAATTCCATATGAATTAGAAAATGAGTAAAAATTATAAAAATAATAGCAAATGGGTTGTACACGCCACAAATTTCGAGGTTGACTTGTTTACGCAAGGCTTTCTCAGTCAACACACGATTCTAGCAGCAGTGACTGTTGGATGTCCATCCAACGGCCGAAATGCTTCTTCAATATCTGATCTTCCTGCTCCAGCCGCCTAAACCAGCGCCAGCGGGACTGCCTGCTCCCTCCTCTGGTGGCCCGCTGTCATGCCGCGCAGGCTTCACCGGCCCACCCTACTCCCTCCGCTGTCCTGGCCGCACGCAATCAACCGCCTCCTTATTACGCGAAAAAATGATTCCTCCCACTGACATCTGGGGTGCACCGGTTCGGAGGCTGACCTGTGGGCCTACTAAGTTGACGTGTACGTAGGGCTTTGTCAACTTAGTCAACAAACGATTCTAGCAGCAGTGACCGTTGGATTTGAATCGAACGGTCTTGCTGTTTCTTCAGTCGCTGCTCTTCTTGGACCAGCCGCCCAAACCAGTGCCGGCGAGACCGCCTGCTCCTGCCTCCAGTGGTCGGCTGTGCTGCCGCTGAGGCCTCACCGCCCCCTACTACTCCCAACGCTGGCCAGGCCCTGCGGCGACGGCAGACTCACACCGAAGCCGAACCAGTGAACCCTCATACTCCTCTCCGCGTGGGCTTCCATTGCCGCGTCTTCCCCGGCTCCGCGTCGTCCCCTTCCTAGGCCTCACTGTCGTCCACCGCCCTGGTGCTCTCGCCGCGGCGTGGTCAACATGGTCAATGAACGACTTCATCGGAAGAGTACTGTACGTGGAGAGGCTGACAACTAGGTCCATGGCCGCAGCAAGGAAGTGCCTCCTTATTACGTGGAAAATAATGATTCCTCCACCTGACAGTAGGGACCCACCGGACGGGCCACCATATTTCATGAAAAAAACATTTCCCCCTGACTGCTGGGACCCACCAGCCAAATCTTCACACGCAAGGAAGTGCCTGGCAGTCGGGACCCACCCGGTCGAAGCATACGTAGTGTTGTCATTCTGGTCGCGAACGTGTACGTCCGTACTGGTCGATCGGTCTGTCTGCAGGCTGCAGCGATGAATCGTGGCCTTGTAATGAAGGGCACGTGTGGTAGTAGAGGCGCGCACGTGTCATAGTAGAGGCGCGCACGTAGCATGTACACGTACGTACAGCGGCCAGAGTGCAAGAAAGTAGATACGGCCATGTACGTACATACAGGCAGGGTCTCGAATGCCTACTCACGCATACGTACGGCCAGGGCTCGTGTACATGGCTGGGTCGGAACAGAGAAACTGCGTCGTCATCGTCGTGTTCATGGGGAGGCAACGGAATGCGTCGTGTTCATCGGGAGGCAACGGAACGCGTGCTGTTCATCGGGAGCCAACCGTCTTGGACGGAACAGCCGATGGAAACGAGGCCTGGCGTACCGCGGAACGAAGGAAACGGCCTTGTGTTCGACCGGCCATGGTCGAAACGGGATCCTGTTCATCGGGAGGGGTCTAGCGTACCGCAAAACGGAGGAAACGGACCTCCTACGGTTGAAACGGGGTCCTGTTGATCGGGAGGGGTGTGGCGTACCGCAAAACGGAGGAAACGGACTTGTGTTGGAGCGCTACGGTCGAAACAGGGGTCCTGGTCATCGGGAGGGGTGTGGCGTACCACAAAACAGGACTCCACAGGATACTGTTCATCTCCACCGTCGACCTCCTCCAGCCTCCACGGGCTCCTGTTCATCCACCGTCGACCTCCTCCAGCCTCCACCTGCGACTGTTCATCCACGGGCTCCTGTTCATCCAGCCTCCACCGTGCTCTCCTCCACCGGCTACTGTTCAACCAGCCCTCTCCACGGGGTCTTGTTCAACCACCCCTCCACGGGCTACTGTTTATCCAGCCTCCACCGGCTACTGTTCAACCAGCCCTCCACCGGCTACTGTTCAACCAGCCCTCCACGGGGTCCTGTTCATCCAGCCCTCCATGGGGTCCTGTTCATCCACAGGCTCGATCGATCGGGGGTACTGTTCATCCAGCGGCAACGACCTCTACTACCACGGGTTCCTGTTCATCCAACCCCCACCGGGAACTGTTCATCCAAACACCCCAACAACGCTCACTATTCATCCAGAGGCAGCATCGATCGGCTTCAGTTAGCAGCAGTAGCGAAGGAATCACTCAGGTTCAGTTAACATCAAGGGATCGATCGGGGTTCAGTAACATAGCTAGTGCAATCGCTCGGGTTCAGTTAGAGGTTGCAGTGCAATCGCTCGGGTTCAGTTAGAGCGCAACGCCTCACACACACGCATGTACATATGAGAGAAACGTGCATCGCTCGGCCCCCGACCACCCACCGTAACTGGGAACTCCCCCGATATTTTCCTCGCCCTCGCTTCTACCACGGTTTTCTCCGTCATGGACGGCCCAAAGAATGTCATGCAGCTGCGTCTCCGGCCCGCCCAGGACGAAAAGCCCATTTTCTGTCATGATTTTTTGTCATGGAAGTAGGAGCCCACCACATCTATGATGATACCGGGTTTTGTCACAATTATCGTCATAGAAGTGTCATAAGCATGACAGAAAAAAATTGTTGAGCCCAAAATGTCACGGATGTGTCTTTTTTTTGTAGTGCAGGCTGACCATGTGTTAAGTTTTGGGTCGACTGGCTCTATGGCATAGACGTCCCTTAATGCGCGCTTGCGCTCTTGCTTAGGGATATGAGTAATGTAGATCATATTTATTGTTTTTACCTCGGGGGGAATTTCTTTTGCCCCCCTGTGTTCGTTGGGCAAGGCTCATCGTCGTCCTCGCTAGGCGGCCCTTTCCCCTTGTGTTCGGTGTTTAGCTTACTGGCCTATTTAAAGACCCAACAATTTTTGTTGGTATTATTGGCAGGCTTGTCAGGGGTGCCATGGATCTGGCAAGGCCGATCGAGTATTCTTTCCAAAGTAGATGAACCATCTTTGTTTCCTTTGAATGGCTTCTTCCGCTGACCGGGTTTAGAGCCACTGAATCCGGCGTTGACCGCCTTATCTTCGGTATCTTCATTGTTGCTTCGACGCTTGTGTTTGTTGCGTCGTGGCCTACCATTGCCGTCTCTGGCTTCGGAGATGCCTGGGTCGCTGTGTTGTTGCTTCTGCGAGCTAGCCAGCTATCTTCTCCTACGCAAAAGCGGGTCATGAGTGTGGTAAGAGCTGCCATGGACTTTAGTTTTTCTTGGCCGAGGTGTCGGGCGAGCCACTCGTCTCGGACGCTGTGTTTAAAGGCCGCGAGGGCTTCGGCGTCCGGGCAATCGACAATTTGGTTCTTTTTAATTAAGAACCTGGTCCAGAGCTTCCAGGCTGACTCTTCGTGTTGTTGGACTATGTGACTGAGGTCATCGGCATCTGGAGGCCGGACATAGGTACCTTGGAAGTTGTCTCTAAAGGCATCTTCCAAATCTTCCCAGCTACCGATAGAGTTTTCTGGGATGCTGTTTAACCAGTGTTGTGTTGGTCCCTTTAGTTTTAGTGGGAGGTACTTGATGGCGTGGAGATCGTCACCGTGAGCCATGTGGATGTGGAGAAGAAAATCTTCGATCCATACTACGCGATCTGTCGTTCCATCGTATGATTCAATGTTCATGGGTTTAAACCCTTCAGGCAACTGGTGCTCCATTACCTCATCGGTGAAGCATAAGGGGTGTGCGGCGCCTCTGTATCGGGCGACGTCGCGACGGAGTTCGGATGACGTCCGTGTGCAGTTTTCGGCCCGGGTGAGGTTGTGCCTATCGCGTCAGGCCTGATGGCCGTCTTCTCGCGTTGGGGCACGCCCCCTTGATCCATAGATTGATCTGGCTTGGTCTGCTCTATTGTCCAGGTCCCGTCGTAGGTGTATCCTGGGGCTGCCGTCTCTCTGTCCCTACGGCGGGGTGGTGCGGGCTGGTGTTCGGCATGAGTGGCCGCTCTGTCCCGTCTGCACGGTGGCCGGTCTGGTTCATCAGCACGGTCATGTCTTGATGGTATTGGCTTGAGGGCCTCGTCGTCAAATTGTGGTAGTAGCCGACGCTTCGGATAACTCTTTGCTGGGCGTTGAAGGCCATACTCTTCGGCAGCTAGGACCTAGGTCCATCTATCGTTGAGTGTATCCTGTTCGGCTTGGAGCTGTTGCTGCTTCTTTTTTAGGCTTCTCGTAGTGGCGATTAGCTGGCACTTAAAGCGCTCCTACTCGAGTGGTTCCTCTGGCACGATGAAGTCTTCATCGCCGAGGCTCACATCATCCTCGGAGATTGGTAGATAGTTACTATCCTCTGAGTCCTTGTTCCCGACTGGATCGTCAGGGTTAACTTGCCCCTCCTTCCAATCATGTTGTTCGGATGTTGGCTCGACGGGGTCTTCGGCGTTCTCCGGAGTGTTATTGTCTCCGGTGCCGGTATTGTTGTCTTTTTCGCGACGCGATTTTGAGTGGCACCGCTAGCATCGATGCTTGGTGGTGCCTCAGCAGGCTTGTCCTCAACCGGATCCTTCCTGCCGTCACCGTCATCCTCTTTGGGTGTGTCCACCATGTACACGTCATATGTAGAGGTGGCCGTCCAACGTCCGGTAAACGGAGGGTCTTGGACTTGTTTGTCTCCGGCATCGTTGTCGATGTCTTCTGAGGCGTAGTCCAGCATGTCGGTTAAGTCCTCGATAGTGGCTATGAAGTGGGTGGTGGGTGGGATGTAAAATTCCCCGCTTTCAGCCCCTAGTCCGGGCTGGGCGTAATTCGGAGGTGATTCTTCTGTAATGGTGAGGGATCGCATTAGGTCCAGAGCCTCGTTTAAGAGTGAGGTTTTGACAGGGAAGCGAGAGTCCATGGAGCTAGGCAGGGCAGAAGCCTCCTGGCCATGCTCACTTGGCGTGGACCTCAAGAGTTCGAAGCTAGTATCCGGGGGCGAGTCCGGCTTCCCAACGACAGGGGGAGCCCGGTTTGACTCCGGGCTTGCTGATGGATTGCCGATGATGCAGTCCCCTCCGGATCTCCGGTAGCGAGTTTCATAATTGCAGAGAGTCCGGTGGGCTCCAAACTCCCATCTTCGGACCTGGTAGTTTGCTCTGGATCTAAGGCCAAAGCGGTGGTTGGGGCCGCGAAGCCTTCGAAGATCAAGTCTCCTCGGATATCCGCGACATAATTCGGATTTCCAAAACTAATCTGATGACCAGGGGCGTAGCTGTCAATCTATTCAAGGTGGCCAATCGATTTGGCACGCAGCGCGAAGCCACCGAACATAAAAATTTGACCGGGGAGAAATGTCTCCCCCGAAACAGAATCGTTGTAGATGATCGAACGAGCCATCGAACCTTCTGTCAATGGCACAGTGGAACTCTCAATGAAAGCACAAATGTCGGTGTCAAAACCGTCCGATCTTGGGTAGGGGGTCCAAAACTGTGCGTCTACGGATCGAAGGTAACAGGAGACAAAGGGGGCACGATGTTTACCCAGGTTCGAGCCCACTTGATGGAGGTAATACCCTACTTCCTGCTTGATTGACTTTGATGAGTATAGGGGTTACAAGAGTTGATCTACCTCGAGATCATAATGGCTAAACCCTAGATGTCTAGCCTATCGGAGGGGCCTAGGGTTGTACAGAGTCGGTTTACAGAGAAAGGAAACTACACATCCGGACGCCAAGCTTGCCATCCACGCAATGGAGAGTCCCATCTAGACACGGGGGAAGGCCTTCTATCTTGTATCTTCGCGGCTCATCAGTCCGGCCCATGTCGCATAACCCGGATGCCCGGGGACCCCATAATCCAGGACTCCCTCAGCGAGCAAAACATGATCAGCACCAAGACTCCATGGGTGTTAGATTCATTACAATGTAATCTAGGTTACTAACTCTAGTGCATGTGGGAGACTGAAGGAAATATGCCCCAGAGGCAATAATAAAGTTGTTATTTTATATTTCCTTATTCATGATAAAGGTTTATTATTCATGCTAGAATTGTATTGATCAGAAACTTAAATACATGTGTGAATACATAAACAAATACCGTGTCCCTAGTAAGCCTCTACTAGACTAGCTCATTGATCAAAGATGGTTAAGTTTTCCTAACCATAGACATGTGTTGTCATTTGATAACGGGATCACATCATTGGGAGAATGATGTGATGGACAAGACCCGTCCGTTAGCTTAGCATATTGATCGTTCAGTTTATTTTGCTATTGCTTTCTTCATGTCAAATACATATTCCTCCGACTATGAGATTATGAAACTCCCGGATACCGGAATACCTTGTGTGCTATCAAACGTCACAGGTAACTGGGTGATCATAAAGATGCTCTACAGGTATCTCTCAAGGTGTTTGTTGAGTTGTGATAGATCGAGATTAGGATTTGTCCCTCCGAGTATCGGAGAGGTATCTCTGGGCCCTCTTGGTAATACACATCATAAGCTTGCAAGAAAATGACTAAGGAGTTAGTTACGAGATGATTTATTTCGGAACGAGTAAAGAGACTTGCCGGTAACGAGATTGAACTAGGTATGAAGATACCGATGATCGAATCTCGGGCAAGTAACATACCGATGGACAAAGAGAATTGCGTATGTTGTCATAACGGTTTGACCGATAAAGATCTTCGTAGAATATTTTGGAGCCAATATGGGCATCCAGGTTCCGCTATTGGTTATTGATTGGAGAGGTGTCTCGGTCATGTCTACATAGTTCTCGAACCCGTAGGGTCCACACGCTTAACGTTCGTTGACGATATAGTGTTATATGAGATATATGATTTGGTGACCGAATGTTGTTTGGAGTCCCGCATGAGATCATGGACATGACGAGGAGTCTCGAAATGGTCGCGAGGTAAAGATTGATATATAGGACGATAGTATTTGGACATCGGAAGTGTTTCGGGACATACCGGGAAGAAGTCGGGTCACCGGAAGGGGTTCCGGGCACCCCCGAGGAATATATGGGCCTTATGGGCCAAAGGAGGGAACAAACCAGCGCACAAGGGGGCTGGCGCGCCCCTCCCATGGCTGGCCGGCCCTAAGGGAAAGGAAAGGGAAGGGGTGGCCCCTCCTGCCTTTCCCTCCTCAGGAGAGAAAGGAAAGGGGGGCGCCACCTCCTCTTCCCTTCCTCCCACGCTCACAATAAGGAAAGGGGGCGGCTTGGGAGAGACCCCAAGTAGGATTCCCCCTACTTGGGCGCCCCCCTTGGCCGCTCCTCCCTTCCTCCCACCTATATATATATGTGGTAGGGGGCGCCTAGCACAGAACAGACAATTGCCTAGCCGTGTGCGGCGCCCCCTCCGCCGTTTACACCCCCGGTCATATTTCCGTAGTGCTTAGGCGAAGCTTTGTGGAGATAGCTTCACCATCACCATCACCACGCCGTCATGCTGCCGGAACTCATCCACTACCTAGCCGTCTTGCTGGATCAAGAAGGCGGAGGACGTCATCGAGCTGAATGTGTGCTAAACGCGGAGGTGCCATACATTCGGTGCTCGGTCGGTTGGAACGCAAAGAAGTTCGACTACATCAACCGCGTTGTCAAACACTTCCGCTTACAGTCTACGAGGGTACGTAGACACACTCTCCCCCTCTTGTTGTTATGCATCTCCATGGATAGATCATGCGTATGCGTAGAATTTTTTTGTTTTCCATGCAACGTTTCCCAACACCAAGGAGCACCGCCGTCGTCAGGGAGCCCCCGGGCCCCCCGCCGCGCGCACGGGGAAAAGCCGGCCCGCCGCCTCCAGCGCCGCATGGGCAGGGCCCGACGGACCACGCCAGCGACGGCGATAGGGGAGAGCAACGGGAAGGGAGGCTGGGAGAGAGCGAGGATTGGGGTCCGCCCGTCACCCGCAGCGGGGGGGAGCAGACGGGGGAGAGAGATAAAACAATGTATTAACCTTGTACTTGTAACACATCATCATTACCACCTCCTCATTGATGCCACCATGGAAACAAACCTAAGAAAAGAACGAAAGGGATGGGCCCCAATCCACTTGGTGCCAACGAGGCCGTCGGATGAGGAAGAAAGGGAGACCATGGTGGCAGCGCGGACAAGACCCATGGCGGGAGCAAGAGCTGAGAACGATAGCCCGGTATAGATCAAAGTCAAATCATTGTGAAATAATTTTTATGGCGAACTTGTGAAGAGAAATAGTTTGTCATGGTAGGTGCATCGCTAGAGATATACGATGAAAAAATACATCATTTCCATCGTAACTCCGTGGCAAAAAAAAGGTGTTGTCGTAACATGGTGTCCTTCTATGAGTTGCTAATGGACCAAAAGACGCGACGTGCCAAAAAAAACCTAGGGGCACCACAGGTCGTTAGTGCACCAAAAGGCGTGACGGGCCAAAAATGATCATGAGTAAACACAAGCCCTTCATGGAACAATAGACACGACAGAACGTAAATGGGCTGAAATGTGATGTTTGCTTGAACTACGTCGGTATTTCCCCAAAGAGGAAGGGATGATGCAGCACAACAACGGTAGGTATTTCCCTCAATGATGAGACCAAGGTTATCGAACCAGTAGGAGAACCATGCAACACCACGTAAACACCTCCTACACACAAAGGACAACTACTCGCAACCCAATGTGTTAAAGGGGTTGTCAATCCCTTTCGGGTAACGGTGCCAGAAGTTGTCAAGTTGACGGGATAAAATTGTAGTAGATTGATAGATGCAAATAAAAGCAAATAAAATTCAGTGAGGTATTTTTGGGTTTTTGGATTAATAGACCAGAAAATAAAAGCAAATAAAAATAGATCGCAAAGGCAAATATAATAAAGAAGAGACCCGGGGGCCGTAGATTTCACTAGTGGCTTCTCTCGAGAAAAATAGCAAACGGTGGATAAACAAATTACTGTTGGGAAATTAATAGAACTTTAAATAATCATGACGATATGCAGGCAATGATCATTATATAGGCATCATGTCCAAGATTAGTAGACCGACTCCTGCCTACATCTACTACTATTACTCCACACATCCACCGCTATCCAACATGCATCTAGTGTATTAAGTTCATGGAGAAACGGAGTAATGCAATAAGAACGATGACATGATGTAGACAAGATCTATTTATGTAGAAATAGACCCCATATTGTTATCCTTAATAGCAACGATACATACGTGTTGGTTCCCCTTCTATCACTGGGATCAAGCACCGTAAGATCGAACCCATCACAAAGCACATCTTCCCATTGCAAGATAAATAGATCAAGTTGGCCAAACAAAACCCAAATATCGGAGAAAAAATACAAGGCTATAAGCAATCATGCATATAAGAGATCAAAGAAGACTCAAATAACTTTCATGGATAAAAACATAGATCTGATCATAAACTCAAAGTTCATCGGATCCCAACAAACACACCGCAAAAAGAGTTACATCATATGGATCTCTAAGATACCATTGTATTGAGAATCAAAAGAGAGAGAGAGAGAGGAAGCCATCTAGCTACTAACTACGCACCCATAGGTCTACAATGAACTACGCACGCGTCATCGGAGAGGCACCAATGAGGATGATGAACCCCTCCGTGATGGTGTCTAGATTGGATCTGGTGGTTCTGGAACTTGCGGCGACTGGAATTGATTTCCGTCGACTCCCCTAGGGTTTTTGGAATATTGGGATATTTATAGAGCAAAGAGGCGGTGTGGGAGGCCACTGAGGTGGGCACAACCCACCTGGGCGCGCCTAGGGCCCAGGCGCGCCCTGGTGGGTTGTGCCCCCCTCTGGGCACCTGCAGGTGCTTCTCCGGCCCATTGGGTGTCTTCTGGTCCATAAAAATTCCACAAAAAGTTTCCCTGCGTTTGGACTCCGTTTGGCATTGATTTCCTGTGATGTAAAAAACATGCAAAAAATAGCAACTGGCAATGGGCACTATGTCAATAGGTTAGTACCAAAAATGATATAAAATGATTGTAAAACATCCCAGAATGATAATATAATAGCATGGAACAATAAAAAATTATAGATACGTTGGAGACGTATCAACATCCCCAAGCTTAATTCCTGCTTGTCCTCGAGTAGGTAAATGACAAAAACAATTTTTTTAATGTGGAATGCTACCTAACATGTTCATCACATATTCTTTTCTTTGTAGCATGGACATTTGGACTTTTATATGGTTCAAAGCAATAGTCTAGTTTTGACATGAGGACTTTTATATGGTGCATATCAACAAGCAACCACGTCTTTCAAAATATCAACACTAAAGCAAGTTATCCCTAGCCCATCATGCTCAGTCATTGATCCATTCATGAAACACACTCGCATATTAGCTACACCCAATGGTCAAGTACGATCATAGTGCCCCTTAGTTGGTGCTTTATAAGAGAAGATGGAGACTCAAATAAAAATAAAAATTGCATAAAGTAACAGAAATGCCCTTCGCGGAGGGAAGTAGGGATTTATAGAGGTGCTAGAGCTCAAAGCGAAAAAGATAGAGATAAAAACATTTTGGGAGGCATGCTTTTCCTGTCAACGAAAACGACCGAGTAGTTCCCAATACTTTCCATGCTAGATATATCATAGGCGGTTCCCAAGCAGAAAATAAAGTTTATTCCTTTTTCCACCATACCTTCACTTTCCATGGCTAGCCGTATCCACGGGTGCCTTCCATACCAACACTTTCCAAGGAATTTATTATTTGACAACATAAAGTAAATTCATTTTTCATTTCGGGACTGGGCATCCCTAATAGCTTTGTCGTACTCTCGTGCAATGCCAAGTGAATAAAAACTCATCTTGAGAATAACACATCTAGCATGGAAATATATTAGCCACCCCCTGCCGTTTCATGAGCGGTACGAGCACACAAAAGAGAAGTTTATTTTGAAAATTAGAGATGGCACATACAAATTTGCTTAGAACGGCACGGAAATACCGCATATAGGTAGGTATGGTGGACTCATGTGGCAAAATTGGTTTAAAGGATTTTGGATGCACAAGTAGTGATCATACTTAGTGCAAATGAAGGCTGGCAAAAGATTGAGAAGCGATCAACCAAGAAACAATAAATCTCATAAGCGAGCATTAAGCATAATTAACACCGAATAATGCACCACAAGTAGGATGTAATTTCATTGCATAACTATTGACTTTCGTGCTTGCATAGGGAATCATAAACCTTAACACCAATATTCTTACTAAAGCATAATTACTCATCAACATGACTCACATATCACATCATCATATCTCAAAACTATTACAAGGAAACAAGTTTATTTTGTCCAATGATCTTCATGAAAGTTTCTATTATATGCTACTTGGATATCTATCACTTTGGGACTAATTTCATATGTTGCTTTTAATAAGCTCAAACAAATATAAGTGAAGATCATGAGCATCATATTTCTTTCTCTCAAAATAATTTAAGTGAAGCAAGATAGAAATTCTTAAAATTTTACTAACTCTCAAATAAATCTAAGTGAAGCATGAGTGCATTTCTTCAAAAATACTAAAGCACACCATGCTCAAAAAGATATAAGTGAAGCACTAGAGCAATTCCATAGCTCATAAAGATTTAAGTGAAGCATAGAGAGCAATTCTAACAAGTCAGAGCATAATTTTGGCTCTCTCAAATAGGTGTGTCCAGCAAGGATTCATGACTTAGAATAAAAAACAAAACAAGCAAAGACTCAAATTATACAAGACGCTCCAAGCAAAACTCATAGTATGTGACGAATAAAAATATAGCTCCAAGTAAAATACCGATGGTCGTTAGAAGAAAGAGGGGATGCCACTCGGGCATCCCCAAGCTTAGTTGATTGCTTCTCTTCGGATAATAGCTTGGGGTGCCATGGGCATACCCAAGCTTAGGCTCTTCTTACTCCTTATTCCTTCATCCATCGTAAAGTCACCCAAAACTTGAAAACTTCAATCACACAAAACTCAACAAAACCTTCGTCAGATCCGTTAGTATAAGAAAACAAATCACTACTATAAGTACTGTTGAAAACCCATTTATATTTTATTCTTGCATTATATCTACTGTATTCCAACTTTTCTAAGGCAAAAACTCTTCAAAGAAAACCATAGAATCATCAAAACAAGCACACAACGCAAAGAAAATAGGATCTGTCAAAAATAGAAAAGTCTGTAGCAATATGGATATTTCGAATACTTCTGAAACTCCAAAAATTCTGAAAACTTAGGACAACGTGAGCAATTTGTATATTAATCTTTTGCAAAAAGAATTGGTATTTTATCACGCTTCTGTTAAAAATGAGAATTATTTTCAGGAGCGCAAAAGTTTGTGTTTTTCAGCAAGATCAAATCAACTATCACCCAACATAATCCTAAAGGCTTTGCTTGGCACAAACACTAACTAAAACACAAAAACACAATCATAATAGTAGCATAATTTTGCAAACACTCAAGAACATAAAGCAAAAGACAAAAATAAATTTTATTCATTGGGTTGCCTCCCAACAAGCGCTACCGGTTTACGCCCCTAGCTATGCATAAAGCAAGGATCTAAGTATTGTCATATTTGTTCTCCAACTCTTTAATCAAACACTTAGAACTCTTCAAAGATTTAGCATATAGATTTTCAACAACAATACTTCTAGGAACAAGTTTGAGGAATTCATTTTTGCCGATAGGGTCTCTTATTATTTCAACAAAATCTGGGTGAATACTAATCATCTTAAGATCTTCTTTGTTGCTATTGGAAGTTACACCCTTGTTTTTAGTAACTTGAGTAATTTTGCTAATTTTTACGGGAGTTTTTTCAATAGTTTTGGTGGAAGCAAAAGTCGTGCTTAAATTACTAAAGATTTCTTCCAGCTTATCAATCCGAGATGGGCTTTCTTCAATTCTTTCATGAATTACGGTCCCTTTTTCTTTTAAAAACTTAAAAACTTCTCCCGCTTTTGACCCAATTTTAGTAGAAAAATTATGCATCTTTTTATCCAAGTTTTCAATATGCTCTTCAATAAGCATTTTCTTTTCAATTGCATCTAATCTTTCCATGTCATTCTCAAGAGTCAAAGTTGTTTCATTAATCATAAGAGGTGGTGAGCATACTAAATTTCCCATAGCATTAAAAGCATCAAGATAGGGACACATCAAGAAATTTCCATCGGTAATCGTATCAAGGATGAATCTATACCAAGTGGTAATGCCCACATAAAAACAACAAAGAAGAACAACGGTGGATTGCTTACGGATAGATCTATTATGAGTGTTGCAAATCCTATACCAAACATCTTTTAAATTCTCCCCTCCCCTTTGTTTAAAGTTGAGAACCTCGTTCTCCGGAGTGCACGCAATAGAGGAAGAACTATCCATATCGACAAAAGTAGCAAACAAGATTGCACACAAAAACTGATCTGGCAAGAAAACGGCGAACGAAAAAGAGGGCGAATAAAACGGCAAATTTTTGTGAAGTGGGGGATAGGAAAATGAGAGGAAAATGGCAAATAATGTAAATTGCAAGGAGATGAGATTTGTGGTTAGGAACCTGGTAGATGTAAAAGCAAATGAAAATAGATTGCAAAGGCAAATATAATAAAGAAGAGACCCGGGGGGCGTAGATTTCACTAGTGGCTTCTCTCAAGAAAAATTGCAAATGGTGGATAAACAAATTACTGTTGGCTAATTGATAGAACTTCAAATAATCATGACGATATCCAGGCAATGATCATTATATAGGCATCACGTCCAACATTAGTAGACCGACTCCTGCCTACATCTACTACTATTACTCCACACATTGACCGCTATCCAACATGCATCTAGTGTATTAAGTTCATGGAGAAACGGAGTAATGCAATAAGAACGATGACATGATGTAGACAAGATCTATTTATGTAGAAATAGACCCCATCTTGTTATCCTTAATAGCAACGATACATACGTGTCGGTTCCCCTTCTATCACTGGGATCAAGCACCGTAAGATCGAACCCATCACAAAGCACCTCTTCCCATTGCAAGATAAATAGATCAAGTTGGCCAAACAAAACCCAAATATCGGAGAAGAAATACGAGGCTATAAGCAATCATGCATATAAGAGATCAAAGAAGACTCAAATAACTTTCATGGATAAAAACATAGATCTGATCATAAACTCAAAGTTCATCGGATCCCAACAACACACCGAAAAAAGAGTTACATCATATGGATCACCAAGAGACCATTGTATTGAGAATCAAGAGAGAGAGAGAGAGAGAGAGAGAGAGAGAGGAAGCCATCTAGCTACTAACTACGGACCCGTAGGTCTACAATGAACTACTCACGCGTCATCGGAGAGGCACCAATGAGGATGATGAACCCCTCCGTGATGGTGTCTAGATTGGATCTGGTGGTTCTGGAACTTGCGGCGACTGGAATTGATTTCCGTCGACTCCCCTAGGGTTTCTGGAATATTGGGGTATTTATAGAGCAAAGAGGCGGTGTGGGAGGCCACCGAGGTGGGCATAACCCACCTGGGCGCGCCTGGGGGGCCAGGCGCGCCCTGGTGGGTTGTGCCCCCCTCGGGGCACCCCCCCAGGTGCTTCTCCGGCCCATTTGGTGTCTTCTAGTCCATAAAAATTCCACAAAAAGTTTTGCTGCGTTTGGGCTCCATTTGGTATTGATTTCCCGCGATGTAAAAAACATGCAAAAAACAGCAACTGGCACTGAACACTATGTCAATAGGTTAGTACCCAAAAAAATGATATAAAATGATTGTAAAACATCCCAGAATGATAATATAATAGCATGGAACAATAAAAAATTATAGATACGTTGGAGACATATCAAAATGTACCATGGGCCTTATATGGCCTGAAGACTTGACGGGTTGTAAAAGGCTCGAAATATACAAAAGGCCGCAGATGACCAAGAAGCATCACGGGCCCTAATTGGGCCAAGATGCATCACATGGCGTAAAGGTCTGAGCTGTAAAATAAGCCAAAAGCAAGTATGGGCCAAAATTGGAAAAAGATAACATGGGTCGCACATGGGCCCAGAGTATCATCGGGTTGGAACCATATTGGATGGCCCGTGGACCCCTAAGGGCTGAATTCAGACAATGTCCTAACAGGCCTTGGGTTGTCGGGTCATAAATGGACTATATACAAACAGGTCGTTAGCAAGCATATAAAGGGTTGTGTCGATAACTTTTCACTAAGTCAAGTTGGCCTTAAGAAGGCCTTTTACTGGGCTGGCCTTTTTTTATCTAAACATGTCACTATTGGGTTGTGCCACGTGTCGACACTTCATAGACGCATGCCATCTATTCGATGAGCGACACCTGTCACAAGATAGAGCTGACATGGGGCTTCGTTGGCGAATGAGAAGCCGACACATGAAAAATCATCATTGGTCGGTGATACGTCTATTTTGCATCATGTTTTTCTATTGTTATTTATATTATACTAGCAAAAAGGCCCGTGCGTTGCACCGGGTGTACAAAAAATAAATATATGCTTAGAAATTGAAAAAAAATACCACTAAAACAACATTGCAATCAGTCAAATAGCCATATCATAACAAAAATTTCAAACGATTTTGGTTTAAATAATTTTCAAACAATTAATGCTTTTTCAGTTTGTAAATCCCGTACCATTCTCAGAAAACAAACTAATAAGTAAACATGGATATGCTCTTACTTGATTTTCCACATGGCAATTTGAAACAATTTTTGTTATCAAAATCGAAGTACAGTATCAAAAGTATTGGGATAAGATTTCCAATCAAAATTGATGAATGATTGTTAACAAACAATGCAATTAGATCTCATTGATGCATGCCTAAGGCTCAAACCCAAGAATAGCCATGCATCCATAGTGAAGAATAACCATTCAAACCATCAGCAAATTCATTCAAAAAGATTGGCTGCTTGTACTTCATTTAGAATTCGCAACAAAGAGTCAAGTCATGGGCATAGGTAAGCTTCATAGCTTCAGAGATATTTCACTTAGCTAGAAAAATAGTAGGAAACTAAAAAATGAAGTTAAATCAATGGTCATGGCTGGCTGTCAAGTAGTGTCAGTGTTGGGAGACAATGATACAACTAACCAACGAGAAACGAACTTGCTACTTAAATTGCTTCCTGGTTAAAAGAATAGATCCCTTAGTTCTCAGATATAAAGATGGACATCAACATACACATCATGAGCCAATCTTAACCTCCCTAAGATGTACATATAACACTATTTTCAATTGAATCACATATCACATGCATACTTAGTTACTGTCCCCTTCTAATTCTTTGCTGTAGATTCTCAGGAATGGAAATATTTCTCCTGTCTCTTGCTCTATGCGTCTCTTCAGCTCTCTTAAAATTCGCGTTGGCCCACTTGTTCTGGAGATAGTTTTTCCTAGCAAATCCCTGCATATACAGATGTTCTTCACACCTAATGGTGGAAGGTTTATTTGCATGTTTACCAAGTGTGAGGAATCAGTCAAACCCCGTGACCTGAGTTGGGGTGCAGATAATATCAACCAATGTATCATGAATTAGCATCTTCTCAACTGGAATGTCATCCACTAATTGCTTTTCATGTACTGTACTCGTAGACAATAGTGGAAGCTAAAACTACTGGATCCGTGATTAGTTAAGGATTATATGAAGAAAAATCTATCAGACAGAAACTAACAAACAGTGTGTTTTTACCAATGCACATTAAGAGCCCATGGCAAGAAGGATCGTATCTTATAAAACACTCTTCACCCCGTATACTCTTCATTGAATTTATCAATTAATCCACATTCTCATCCATGAACGCATGCATCATATGAGAATTTCAGCAAGCACAAAATTGGTAACTAAATTTTTATTTTGTTGAGAAACAGAAATCCAACGAACACAGAACGGAGAATCCCTCACCATTCACATAACGAATTAGGTCGAAGGAGAAGACATGGCACCTGCGGCCATTGGATTGCGTCTTCTCAAACATGTCAAGTCCCTGACGCAGGTCGACCGACCTATTATGATTGTTGGCCACCGCTGTCTCATCTACACCAACCCCACATTGTATTTAATTATTATTTTTCACATGGTGCAATTATTCAGGTCTAGAGTCATGCAATTGTTGCTGGATAAATTTGAATGAAGTTACTAAAGGTCTTACATGATGAAGCTCACCATCGACAGATCGAATTCATTGAGAATGTCACGGACGAATTCCTACGCATCTTCCATCCTATCTAAATCATCCGAGCCTAAATCTGATAGGTAGTTCACAGGACTTGATACAATAAACAGTAACAACAGAGCATCATATTGTAGCAGCAAAAATAGCAATCCTTTCTCTCTTATTTTTTCGAATAATAGCAGAAAAATCAAAACCCGTCCTAAATCAGGAGAGCATCTTATAGTGGCCGCCGCCTTCTCGTACACATGCCTAAACCAACCGTAGCACACCAGCCCCAAGAACTGATCCAGTTTCTCTGATAAATTAAACTATAAACTGTAATAGGGGTGTGGCAAAGTCAGTAGCACAGTAGCATCAACCTAGGCATTGGCCTCGAGGCCGCGGAGCTTATAGAGCTTGTATTTTTTTTGCTTCACCTGTAATGCATGGAAAATATCAGTTCGTTCACCAAGGCTTGCTCACGTTTCATCATGGGATATTTTCTTTCATGCTCATATGTGCTCACGAATTATAGAAATAAAAAACAGCTTAAGGGCATCAATTCAAGGATACAGACCAAAAAAGCAGACCAAACAGTACATTAAGCACCATTACAAATTGATTGTGAGAAAAACAACGATACATCCACATATATAGGGATACTGGCCAAAAAGCAAGTTAAACAATTTACACTACTTCAACACCACCTATTGATTGTGAAATGCAGACCAAACCTTACAAATTCCATTCTAATATATAACTGAAAAATAAAGGATTTCCGAACCACACTACTGCAATAGTACAATACTCCAGTTCATAGAAATACTGCAGCACTCATCTTGTGGAACAAATTACCTTGGGCATATCCTTCGAGGAATAGGGGATATCAACAGCTCAGGAATTGATTCTGGTGGAGAAGCATAGGAGTTTGCTGGTGAGGAGCTGTACAGCGATGTCCGAGAAGAACAACCGGCCGACGGAGACTCGGAGAGGCGAACCAGACGTGCAATCAGAGGGCTGCTGGCGGCCAACCCAGGTATGACCAAGTGGGCATGAGATACAGTTCGAGTCCTTCACCTCGTGAATCTTCGGCGAAGGTTCCTTTGAGTTCTGCTTGCACAAACTGAGTTAACATGGGAAAGGAAGTGTTTTTAACAAACAATGTTTGTTGACAAACTAAGTTTTTAACACAAATATAATGTTTGGTCGAACTGAACAGGAATTAAAAAATAAAAAAACTAAGCATGAAAGCGACTTAGCTGGCTAATGTGCTCGGTGTCGATGTGCGGCCCGAGCTTACGGCGGGACAAGGTCCCAGCCCCAAAGCCGGTCCCAAGGTGACGGAACGAAGAGCTCGGCACTCCGAAGTGGAGACATAGTACAACCGATGTGGCGAGGTGAAACCCCCAGTCCGACCAAGGCGATGGAGCAGGCCGGCAGTGCGATGCCGAAGTCCCCAGCGTGGGTTAATGAAGTGATGATGAAGCCCCCAGTCCAGCCGAGGTACCGTGGTAGGTCGGTAAGGTGACGACAGAACCCCCATGTCAGCACATTGGTACGCCGAGGTGATAGCATTGCCCGACCAGAATCAAATACCTGCGCACAAAAAATAGTGCAATCCAGAGATAATAATAATAATAAATTAAAAAATTCATTGCATAATTAATGATTTATGCAAAGTGAATAATAAAATAAATATGGCCCATACGCCGAACACCCGACGAGGTAGAGCTCTCTCGGTGATGCCGAAGTGGCGGCATAGCACGACCATTGTTAATTTTCCTGCATACATAAAGCAGCGCAAGGTAGAAAATAAAAAAGGCCCTTTATATAATTTATTCACGCAAAGTAAATAATTTCAGGAATATGGCCTGTTGGAGGGACAACCACGTCAATACGCCGAGATGGTGATGCAGACCAGCCGAAGTTGGTTCACCTGTGCACATAAAGTAGTGCAAGACAAAAATAATAACAAGTAATGATAAGAATAATATACTCTTTTTAAAAAAATATTCTACTTAATTAACTTAAGCAAAGTAAATAATTAGAGGAAAATGTGGCTTGAGCGCTGTGTCGGCCCGGCGGAGGGCCGAGGTCCGTGTGTCGCGTCCGAGGCAACCCCACGACTTGGTCGGTGGAGGCGGGACGATGACATCGGCTTGCCAGCGGCGAGGCCTAGTCGAGGTTGGTTATCTGCATGCATGAAGTAGCACAAGCCGGATAATAATAAGAAAAGAAATCTTTACAGAATTATTTATGTGAAATAAATTATTAGAAGAGATTTGGCCTGGCGCGAGGCCGATGTCGACACAGGGCGTGTGCACGATGAGGTGACAAAATCCGAATTCGCGGGGTCGCCCGAGTTACGGACACGATGCGCGCGGGATAGCGACGGTATATCGGATCGCCCTAAAACAACGGCCTTAATGTAAACCAGACTGCAAAACCTGCAGTACCAAAAATTGTTGACGAGCAGAAAATACATTTTGAAATATTATTAATATGCACATCGCGAATAACTAGAACAATTGCACCTGATGATTTATTTATCCGATGATGTCGAAACTGATGGCAGACAAGATGATCATGGACGAGGGACGTCCTGGCGGGAGTGCTTCAAGACTGCGTAGGGCCGACCAATATACGGAACGACCGATCTGTATGTCGCCGCCTAACAGAATTCTTTCGGTCGACCCCGGATCCCGCTGGCCGGGTTGATCTCCGCGGGGAGTTGCAGCAACAATTGCTGATGGCTCACATTAATTTTCCTGCACACATAATGCAGTGCAGGACAGAAATCAAAAATTCCTTTGTATAATTTATTTATGCAAAATAAATAATTTAAGAAATATAGCCTGGACGCCGAGGTCCGCTTGTCGGAGTGGTGACGCGACGGTGCCGACGTAGCTTGGTCCGAATTAAAAGGACGACGATGTTGCCGTGGTGCGCTCCGGACTTGCAAGGCGACAGTGTTGACAGGACACAATGATGCTACAAGGAGTTCGGCATGGAGAGCCGACGAGATGTCTGCCAGATCGGGGCGATGGAGCACCATGCCATCGCGTCGACTAACAGTCCGCCGTATTAGCCCGGTTGCGCACAAAGCACCTAAGAAGCCAAAAAGCTGACACAGAGCTTTATGTAGATTGGTATCAAAGTGTGCGTGTACTAATTGTTTGCTAAATAGTACATCTTGGCAGTAGTCAACAGACTTGATACTTATATAATTTAATTTAATGTAAAGAGACAAGAGGATCTCCCTGGTGATGACGCCGAGTAGGAATCTCCTCGGCTCCGCGTGCACTGCGCTCGTGCAAGTACTCGAGTACTCTGCATCCTCCAGTCCTATGATGCCGCCGCACGGAGCTCGGCTGTTTTTTTGTGTTGGCTATCTGCAGTAGATCCTCCAGCCCTAGGCTGCCGCGTGCATCTGCGCGCTTCATGGGAACTTCCCATAACGCATGGGAGTAGCATGCCTTCATGGATTGGGTGTGCTGTCGGTGGCCGCCGCACTGCCCGGATCAGGCATACTGGTCGGCGGCGTACCACTACTATTAAAATTTTCTTCATCTGATCATCCCATCGATCCATGACAATCACCCAGCAGGCTCTCAATGAAAGCACCAATGTCGGTTCTATATCCGGTGTATCTCGTAGTAGGGGTCCTAAGCTAGGCGTCTTGGAGCGATGGTAACATGGACACAGGATTTTACCCAGCTTCGGGCTCTTTCGAAGAGATAATACCCTACATGCTGCTTTTGATTGTATTCCTATGGGGTGTAGTACAGAGTACATGTATCTACCATGAGATTGTTCTAATGAATATGAGCTCCCTTATTGACTAGCCTGGCCTCAGTTTATATAATGCACCAGAGGCCTAGGTTTCAGAAGAGTCCTTGTCTTGGGAACCAAGTCTTGTGGAATATCCCTTGTATGCGGCATGGGCTGCCCGAACTGGCCCAATAGTGAACCGCCATGGGGTCCTCGGCCCGACCCACTGGTCGGGAAACGACGTGGTGAGTACCCCCTAGTCCAGGACACCGTCAGCAATCAGATAAGCTATCCAGAGTGTCAATCAACCGCCAAACTTGTTTGGTCAACAGAGTTTGGTTGAAGACTCGCATATCACTTAACCCCATCCCACCTTTCAATTTTGTCAATATCATTTTGTCCCAACTGAGCCAGACTATCTTCTTTTGGACATGAAGTTTGTACTCGCGGGCTCATCTGCACCCTCATAAAATAGTATAATCATGCAAAATACTAAATAATTTTAAAAAAAATGATTTTTGGGAACAAACATTGATGAATTCTTAACAAGCGTGCAAGTTTTCATGAAGGAAAAACATTCAACTTGCACGCATGTTAAGAAATCGCCAATGTCTATGCCGAAAAAATAGATTTTCTTGAATATTTTATGATTTTTCCGATTTTACTTTTCATGAGGGTGCATATGAGCTCATGAGTAGAAGGGTACTTTCGTCTTCTTATTTTCTTTTTAACTCATGAAAGAGCATGGTGCCCCATGTTTGGTTTTGGTAATTAATGACAATCCCTATGGACTAATGGGTGTTGTGGGGTACTTGAAGGGCGTTTGTCCATAGGCAATGATTAAAGATCATATTTTGGCTTCAAGGTTGAATGTTGAAGACGATTGAGTTATCCAAAGATCGGTCATGTGAGAGTTGAGCCTATTGCAAGCATGTCTTGAATAAGAAGATTGTGTGAACATTCGTGTTTTACCTTCAAGATATCATCTTAATGAAGCGAGGAGATAAGATACATGGTTTATCAAGTACAAAGAGAGGATACAAGTTGATCAACACACAAAGCGTAGAAGATGTACCGAGTAGTATCGAGTAATCTCATGGTATGGTAAGCATTGTCCATTACGCTCTGTGTACTAACCCATGATCTATGTGAGGTTTCTTTGTGGGGTTAGGTACGTTTCCATGAGCTTGCCTCAAAAGTAAGATCTCATATAACCCATGGAGGATGACATCAAGTGGTGACCGTCCTGAAGGTTGCGTTGTGCAAGTTCAAGTGGAGCATCACGAAGAGATCATATGATTGAAGCTTGCCGTCCATTCTGGTGATAATGAATGTGTGAATATGTGTCGATAAGGGAGCAGAGCAGGTTTGAAAAAGGATCTTAGAGTGTCTAGGGTTGGGCCAGGAGGGTCTCTTAACGCCTTCCTTTTTCTGCCCATCGGAGTTATTTCCCAAGGACTTGCCATGGTAAGAGGGAGAAGGGGGAAGAAGCACACTTGAAGAGCGCAGTACAACGGGGAGTTGTATGCTGCGTTCGGGAAGGATGAATCGCTCCCGAAAAGGAGTCTATTGATTCTCTCCCAATTTGTTGGATCGTAGGGGCAATGATTTACTTCACGGGTGAGGTCTCTGGTTCAAGTCCAGGATGGCGCAGATAGGCTCACCCATAGTGGAGTATGGGGAGCAATTCACCTATCTTCATCTAGTCAGCACAATCAAGAAAGGTGATCCAACTTGAGGAGGTCAAGATCATCATCATCTAGCTCAAGTGGATTATGCGCAAGGCAAAGGTATAACCTTGATGGGTTTTCTATCTTACCGTTCGCATGGTGTTAGGAGACCGGGTTATGGGACCGATAGTCGTACTATTAAGGGGGGCTCTTGAGTGAGTAGCTAGATCGTATTGTTCGAAGGGAGCTCAAGTCTTTGCATCATTGGCATCATCTTTCTTGGTTACTGTTTGAATGTTCTTTATGTGAGGTTCTAGAGCTTTGTGGTTATCTTCGTGACAAGCTCGAGTTCATCAAAAATGGATTTCATATGTATCTTCTATTATTTTCTCGATGTTGGAGTTTTGCCGGTTCTTCACTTATGGAGGTTTCACACTTATATATTATTGGCATATTTCTCTTGCTAGTTCTGAATATTTGATAGCTCTTGTCGTTAGCTTTCCATCAAGCTTGAGTTCATTTGCAGGAGTTATGACAGTTTTGGTCTTACCTGTTTCTGCAGTCTTACCTGGTCCGGTTGTACCACACGTGTGTGACGCCCGGGTAATCAAGCTACAGTAACCCTCTGATAATGATGCCACGTCACCACGATTACTGTTGCTAATCTCGTGCTAGTTTAGAACCGATCCAAATTCAAATTTAAGATCAAGTCGAATAGTTAAAGTTTTCAAAAGTGAAAACTAAAATGTTGCAAATGTGTTGAATAAATCCTGGGTAATAGTGGTGAAGAAACCTAAATTTAATAAAATGATTAAGTGTTCAAAATAATTAAAACTGTAGGTTAAATAATAAAATAAATGCCTTTTAAATTTTATAAAATGTTAAACTATTTTAGTTGGGATAAGAATTAATGTGGCAGTAGTTTATTTAGAAGTACCAATTTAGGTGTTAGTGATAATTTTTACTAAAACTAAAATAAAATGTAACTAAAATAAAATAGGAAATAATAAATAAAAATAAAGGAAATAAAACAAAGTCAAAAAAACCCTGGCCCACTGGGCCACGACCCAACAGGCCGGCCCACCCCGGTCCACCTAACCCACTACTACCCCCCCACTACTCCGTAACCCTAACCCACGACCGCACAACCCCCCACCCCCCGATCCCCTCTCCCCCCGACCCCCACCTCTCCTCTCTGCCCCCCCCCCCCGATCGGATCTGGATCGGGGTGGTTGGCCCCGACGCCGCCTCGTCTCCCCCCTCTGCACCTCGGCAGCCCCGAGCTGGCCCCGACGCCCATCCGCACCGCCCCATCCCCTCCGCCCCCGATCTGCAACTCGGGCTCGGCCCTGACGCCACCGCCGCGCGGAGCTCGCCGTCGTCCGCCCCGTCCTCTCCCTCGCCGGCCTGCTTCCTCCTCCCCACCGGTCTGCCTCCACTCCGTCCACGTCGTCCCCGTCCCCCCACCTCGAGCACCGCGGCCCTTGACCCTGCGAACCCCGGTGAGGCCCCGGGCCTCTCCCCCCTCCACCTCTTCCCCTCCGTCGCCGTGCACACTCGCCGACCGGGCCCCGAACGTGCTCACCGCATCGACCATGGCCTCGCTCACCGACGCCCGCACGCGCCGGCCGCCCTGGCCGCGCCCGCGCACCCCTGCTTGACGACGGCCCGCGCGCGCTGCCCCTGGCCAGCGCCGGCCTTCGCCAAGCCGCTCGCCCGCGGCGACCGCATTCCCCGCCGGCGCGCCCTCCACGGCTAGGGCCCCGGCGTCCCCCACCGGCGACTGCCCGCCTCGCCACGGCCTCGCCCTCCTCTGCACGCTCCGTCGCCCTTGCTCCCCGCGCCTCGCCACTGATTGCCGTGGCTCGCCCGCCGTCGCCCGCCTCTGTCACTAGCTCCGGCACCGCCGCCCCGTCGCCGTCCCTGGCCTCGCCCCGTCCACCGCGGATCGCCCCCCCCCCACTGGCCGGCGTTCTGGCTGCCGGCGCCCACGCCGCGGGCTGCGTCCGGGGCCAGCCCCGTTCGGTCTCGGGCACGGGCACCACGCTCGCACCCAGCGCCCGAACCCACTATGGCCCCTAGGGCCAATGACAGGAGGGGCCCAGCCCCTGAACGTTAAAAAAAGGGAATTTAAAATAATAATAATAATAATAACTAAATATTAATTATTTAACTTAATTAATCTAGTTAATTAAACCTAATTAACCTGCTAATAAATCTAACTACTGTCAATTAGATAACAGCCTATGACATGCGGGACCCACCCATTTAGTTGACTGGTCAACGGTCAACTTTGACCGCTTGCATCACGCTGATGTCATGATGACGTCATAAATGCCTTTTGATTTAATTAATTCTGCTAATCCTAATAATGATTTAAATCTTTTAAAATTAATATAAAATAAACCGTAGCTCGGATGAAAATACTTTGTACATGAAAGTTCCTCAGAACGACGAGACGAATCCGGATACGCGGCCCGTTCGTCCGCCACACATCCCTAACATATCAAACTCGCAACTTTCCCCCTCCGGTTCATCTGTCCGAAAACGCGAAACACCGGGAATACTTTCCCGGATGTTTCCCCCCTTCGCCGGTATCACCTACTACCGCGTTTGGGCACACCTAGCATCACGCTTTGTCTTGTCATGCACCGTCATGCTTATGTTTGCATTATATTTATTGTTTCTTCCCCCTCTTCTCTCGTTAGACACCAAGACCGACGCCGCTACTACCCAGTACAACTACGGTGTTGACAACCCCTCCTTCTCGGCTGAGCTTACAGGCAAGCCCCCCCCCCTTGATCACCAGATATCGCCTATTCTTCTCTATATAGCTTGCATTAGAGTAGTGTAGCATGTTACTGCTTTCGGTTAATCCTATTCTGCTGCATAGCCTGTCATTGTTGCTACAGTTGTTACCCTTACCTGCTACCCTACTGCTTAGTATAGGATGCTAGTATTCCATCAGTGGCCCTACACTCTTGCCCGTCTGCCATGCTATACTATCGGGCCGTGATCACTAGGGAGGTGATCACGGGTATATACTATATACTTTATATACATGACACATGTGGTGACTAAAGTCGGGTCGGCTCGTTGAGTACCCGCAAGTGATTCTGATGAGGGGGCTGAAAGGACAGGTGGCTCCATCCCGGTAGAGGTGGGCCTGGGTTCCTGACGGCCCCCGACTGTTACTTTATGGCGGAGCGACAGGGCAGGTTGAGACCACCTAGGAGAGAGGTGGGCCTGGCCCTGGTCGGCGTTCGCGGATACTTAACACGCTTAACGAGATCTTGGTATTTGATCTGAGTCTGGCCATTTGGTCTATACGCACTAACCAACTACGCGGGAACAGTTATGGGCACTCGACGTCGTGGTATCAGCCGAAGCTCTTCTTGACGTCAGCGACTGAGCGGCGCGCGCCGGATTGGACTGGAACGCCTGCTAGGCTAGGTCTGCTTCCGGCCGCGTACGCAACGTGCAGGTGTGCAATGGGCGATGGGCCCAGACCCCTGCGCGCATAGGATTTAGACCGGCGTGCTGACCTCTCTGTTGAGCCTAGGTGGGGCTGCGACGTGTTGATCTTCCGCGGCCGGGCATGACCCAGAAAAGTGTGTCCGGCCAAATGGGATCGAGCGTGTTGGGTTATGTGGTGCACCCCTGCAGGGAAGTTTATCTATTCGAATAGCCGTGTCCCTCGGTAAAAGGACGACCCGGAGTTGTACCTTGACCTTATGACAACTAGAACTGGATACTTAATAAAACACACCCTTCCAAGTGCCAGATACAACCCGGTGATCGCTCTCTAACAGGGCGACGAGGAGGGGATCGCCGGGTAGGATTATGCTATGCGATGCTACTTGGTGAACTTACCATCTACTCTCTTCTACATGCTGCAAGATGGAGGTGGCCAGAAGCGTAGTCTTCGACAGGATTAGCTATCCCCCTCTTATTCTGGCATTCTGCAGTTCAGTCCACCGATATGGCCCTTTACACATATACCCATGCATATGTAGTGTAGCTCCTTGCTTGCGAGTACTTTGGATGAGTACTCACGGTTGCTTTTCTCCCTCTTTTCCCCTTTCTATACCTGGTTGTCGCAACCAGATGCTGGAGTCCAGGAGCTAGAGATCCCGAGGATGATTCTACATGGAGTTCGGCTTCGAGGAGTAGTTAGGAGGTCCCAGGCAGGAGGCCTTGCCTTTTCGATCGTTGCTACTTTTGTGCTAGCCCTCTGAAGGCAAACTTGTTTAACTTATGTCTGTACTCAGATATTGTTGCTTCCGCTGACTCGTCTATGATCGAGCAATTGTATTCGAGCCCTCGAGGCCCCTGGCTTGTATTATGATGCTTGTATGACTTATTTATGTTGTAGAGTTGTGTTGTGATATCTTCTCGTGAGTCCCTGATATTGATCGTACATGTTTGCGTGCATGATTAGTGTACGGTCAAATCGGGGGCGTCACAAGTTGGTATCAGAGCCGACTTTCCTGTAGGAATCCCCCTTTCCAACTCCTTGGCCGAAGTTGAGTCTAGTCAGTGAAAACTGTTTTACTAACATGGCTGTGTGGCTTACGGGCCCACGTCGCCATTGGGTGGTAGTAGGATCTTTTATTCCTCAACCTATACTCTGGGACTCTGACATCTCTTCTATTCGGGTTAAACGATTTTACTAAATATAACATTAGTATCTCGTTATGACTTTCACCCGGAGAGCCCCTTATTACTGATGATCGTCTGCTACACGTGAAGACCCTGAAGATACTCTCCGCTGATAACCCGAGAACTTGTGTTCATCGTTTTACAATTCCCTTTCATCGATGAACTCCTATGGATAACCACGTATACTCGCCATTCATACAATGTTTCCCAGTTGATCTTGTTATTACAAGATACCCCGAAATTCTCTCTGTTGTTCCGAGAATCCTTTGAGCTTACTGCCTTGCTGTTCTTTGTCACCTGAATACCCTTACGGAATTCTCGCACTTACCGAGTATCCGCTCATCCCCAGTTGATTCAAGTATTTCACAAAAGTGTTCAAAATACCATTCGATCTTCCGAAAATCCTCAGGAGCCTTTTGCTCTTGAAATTCTTGCTTACTTGCATTATGATTAATCTTAAGTCTCGTAATCTTATTGGCATCTCTTGTCATTATCATTTTGAGTCCGTTGATTCAATCTGTTGCGAATGCTCGCAATCCTCAATCAGAGCCTAGAATTCATCCTTCCGACTCAGACATCATTTGAAACGTGAGCTGGTTCTCGCCAATCAAATTGTCGTCGATTTTGCCCCTATGTCTATTGAACTTATCCATCCTTGATCAGAGCATTGCTCCTGATCCCCTAATTTGGAAATCATAATTCTTTTGCATTTGAACTTTGAATTAGTCAGTTGTTTCTATAATCAGATCTCCTTGCATTCTTCTTCCTTTGGTTGAGTACCGATGCTCACATCAGATCCCTTGTGGACCATCGGTTCCTTTGTTGGATTTTATCCGACAGTGTCCGTCATATTGAATAACCTTGTGATCCTTTCCATGGGTATATAATGCCTTTGGTAAATTGTATCATCTGCTTTTGAACAATGCTCTACTTTCGAGCTTGTAATATTTACTATTGAAGCTTGTGGTATATGTTTCCACGATACCCTGACGGGTTGAACCTACGCCTTCCCTAATCCGTGTGAACCCGAAAGATTACACGGGTCATACTTATCTGGTATTGCACCAGGTAAAAACTTTCAACAACTAATGTCATTTTTGAAATACGAGAGGTGAATGAAAGGTTATGCGTTGAACAAGTGGGAGTCGACCTTGAACCCTGAGTTCATGCCCATGGACACGATGTATACCTTATCATGGAAGCTTCTCTTAAAATAATTATCCCCTTGTTATAAGTTCATCTGGTATCCGTGGACGTGGTTCCGACCATGTTCTCCTTTAAATACCATTTCTTGTGCAAGTTTAAGCACTTGTCCTCTGCAGAGCAATACCCCGTCCAACCTCTACTTTGGTCTGTCATCGAGTATTACCCCCTGGTATCTCGAGAATGCCAAGGAACTACTTAACTTCTTATGAGTTCTTCATCAACTAATATTCTTGCCGATTCCATTTTTCCAACGGGTTCTGAGTTGTTAGAACCCCTCAAGGACACCGATAAGTGAATCAATTCCACACTCCGATTCAATAACTCTAAGTAATTTTCGTTGCTTATGAGTTTAATAATCATTTAAGTCATTCCTAGCCTGATCGGCTATATCATTAGCGTGCTAAATTTTAACTGTGCTACCTGGTCCTTAACCGTGGAGCACAACTTTCGATGATGAGCTAAGCTTATGTCGATCTTCCTCATCTTATCGTTTCACCTCCAACAACAAGCTTGGATTGGAGTTTGTGTCGTACCCTTGGTTCCAATAACTTTTCGCTTCACCATTCCTTTGACTTGATGTCATTGCCGATCGATTACATCTTCAAGAAACCTCTCGACAAGTGTGTCGTGATCATCGTCAACATTTTAACTTCTTCCGAGATATCAATTGAATTCATGATGAGAAATTCCATGCTTGTCCCTCGATGATCTGTGTTATCATCGACCACATCCATGCCTTCCTTTCAAACACAGACTTGGTCTTGTTTTGAATGAACTTTAAGTTCCTTGCTATCCAGCAATTGTTCTTCTTTACCTTGGAACATTAACATCTCTTTTGTCCTCAATGTTGTGAGAATTTCACCACCTCTTAAGAAATCTTGGTATGGTGATACTTCTCACCATCACCATTCCTTCTTGGGTCCTCGTGTTGATTCCAACCGGGGGTACCAACGAGTGAGCGGTGCTGTTTGGATCCTGCCCTTCTAGCAACCCTATTGCTTTGAAGTTAATGGTCGGCCGTTCATTCTTAGACTATTGATTATTGAATCACCATTCCGACGTTGGTCGTGCAACCCAGCCCATATTTCGGGTGCACCTTTCAACCAATGTTTAATTGTGTATGTTTTCCTCGAGCATACATCATTATACCATTTGATCTGACAAATGTTATCTCCTTGTTCACATGATTATGGAAATCCATCTTTTTGGAAATCTCGAGGAATTGTCGCTGAGTCCATCAGCCACCCCCTCATCCTCTCCTTGAATTAATGATGAACTCTTGTTTCGAAACTCGCTTCCATGGTTTAATTCCCGAGAATCATACAATGTCACCTCGACAATTTGTGTTGCACCTTTTCTTCTCAGGCATCCTGAGTCTGAGTTATCCTGACACCAATCAGATCTGAATCTCGGTCAGATATGATGGTTGGAACATATTTCCAAGAGTTATAACATTGGTCTATTTATGACCCGGTAAGGTGATGTCATGCCTAACACACCTGGCCGGAGGACCTATTGTTATAAGTTTTCCTTTTTAGCAAGGCTATCCTTTTCTTCCATGAGGAAATTGTAAGACTTATTCTACAAGCGGTTCCCGATGGACCCTTTTTGTTTCTAAAGTCTGATCTTCACCTGATAACCATGTCAAGGCTATCTCGATGCATGTCTATGGTACTCCGATTTTCAACAGGAACATTTGAAGCCCAATGCTAAATGTTTCCTGCTCAACTATCCAAACACTGATGTATGGGTAACATCTCGATTAATCCTTGCCTCTTATCTGAATGGTTGGGTACTTGCTCTCCTACCCTGTATGCCATGTTCTGCTTGTACATGGGAAGGATATACTCCTAATAATTGTGTGTTTAAACACATTTTCCTTTCCCTTGTTCTGTTTAATCTGATAATCATATTTTCCTTTCCATTGGTTGGTTTAACGTTTCTGGTGATCATTATGATCTAAGCAGTATTAATTCCCTGCTTGTGCAAACACCTCGGTGTACAACTCTGTCACTAAGACCATGTTACTATTGTTGTGACATTCCGGTAACCACCGATGGACGAGAACTTTGCCTATTGGTCCGCCTCGTTTCAACGAGCAGGAAAATGGTTCTCTTCGTCCCTCGCCCTTGGTACCGACGATGTTGCTGACATATAACTGACAGGCTACCCTCTGACATGCCTTGCTATCATGATCGTGCAAGATGTCACCGCCCTTCCTACTTTAACCACATGGTGGGCCCATAACCCACAGTTCCACAGGATAAAAACTTGACTCTCCTCTGCACCCCCTGTTCCCAAATTTATTCATCGCACGTGGCCTCGTATGTAATTCACGGACCACCGTCCTACTGATCTATTCTGGTATCAAACGCAATACTTACTCTCGCTGCTTGAACCCCTTTCACACTTTGTTTCAGGCATCGAACGATTCACCCGCTCGAAACTTCTCATGGTACCTACTTACCTTGCTCTCGATATTGTCTTAAGTTTCCATTCAAGAGTTACTTTCCGCCACCATCCCCGATGTTATCAACCAGATAGTCAACCTTTCAGAGGTCCGTTTTTCCGAAGTTACCCCTTGTCCTTCATATGTACAATGAAAATCCCGAAGAAAGGATGACGACTTGATCATGGTGACTTGAAGCAGAGTAATGAAGACATCAACGAAAGGGATCAACCTCTTTGAAAGGGGCAGCCAAGACCGACAAGACTCGTTAGGTTTTCGCTACCAGCACTTTTTCCCCCTTACTCCACCGCTTAAATCTCGGGACGAGATTTCTTGTAGTGGAGGAGAATTGTGACGCCCGGGTAATCAAGCTACAGTAACCCTCTGGTAATGATGCCACGTCACCACGATTACTGTTGCTAATCTCGTGCTAGTTTAGAACCGATCCAAATTCAAATTTAAGATCAAGTCGAATAGTTAAAGTTTTCAAAAGTGAAAACTAAAATGTTGTAAATGTGTTAAATAAATCCTGGGTAATAGTGGTGAAGAAACCTAAATTTAATAAAATGATTAAGTGTTCAAAATAATTAAAACTGTAGGTTAAATAATAAAATAAATGCCTTTTAAATTTTATAAAATGTTAAACTATTTTAGTTGGGATAAGAATTAATGTGGCAGTAGTTTATTTAGAAGTACCAGTTTAGGTGTTAGTGATAATTTTTACTAAAACTAAAATAAAATGCAACTAAAATAAAATAGGAAAGAATAAATAAAAATAAAGGAAATAAAACAAAGTCAAAAAAAAACCCTGGCCCACTGGGCCACGACCCAACAGGCCGGCCCACCCCGGTCCACCTAACCCACTACTACCCCCCCACTACTCCGTAAACCTAACCCACAACCGCACAACCCCCACCCCCCGATCCCCTCTCCCCCCGACCCCCACCTCTCCTCTCTGCCCCCCCCCCCCCGATCGGATCTGGATCGGGGCGGTTGGCCCCGACGCCGGCGACGCCGCCTCGTCTCCCCCCTCTGCACCTCGGCAGCCCCGAGCCGGCCCCGACGCCCGTCCGCACCGCCCCATCCCCTCCGCCCCGATCTGGAACTCGGGCTCGGCCCTGACGCCACCGCCGCGCGGAGCTCGCCGTCGTCCGCCCCGTCCTCTCCCTCGCCGGCCTGCTTCCTCCTCCCCACCGGTCTGCCTCCACTCCGTCCACGTCGTCCCCGTCCCCCCACCTCGAGCACCGCGGCCCTTGACCCTGCGAACCCCGGTGAGGCCCCGGGCCTCTCCCCCCTCCACCTCTTCCCCTCCGTCGCCGTGCACACTCGCCGACCGGGCCCCGAACGTGCTCACCGCATCGGCCATGGCCTCGCTCACCGACGCCCGCACGCGCCGGCCGCCCTGGCCGCGCCCGCGCACCCCTGCTTGACGACGGCCCGCGCGCGCTGCCCCCTGGCCAGCGCCGGCCTTCGCCAAGCCGCTCGCCCGCGGCGACCGCATTCCCCGCCGGCGCGCCCTCCACGGCTAGGGCCCCGGCGTCCCCCACCGGCGACTGCCCGCCTCGCCACGGCCTCGCCCTCCTCTGCACGCTCCGTCGCCCTTGCTCCCCGCGCCTCGCCACTGATTGCCGTGGCTCGCCCGCCGTCGCCCGCCTCTGTCACTAGCTCCGGCACCGCCGCCCCGTCGCCGTCCCTGGCCTCGCCCTGTGCACCGCGGATCGCGCCCCCCCCACTGGCCGGCGTTCTGGCTGCCGAAGCCCACGCCGCGGGATGCGTCCGGGGCCAGCCCCGTTCGGTCTCGGGCACGGGCACCACGCTCGCACCCAGCGCCCGAACCCACTATGGCCCCTAGGGCCAATGACAGGAGGGGCCCAGCCCCTGAACGTTAAAAAAAGGGAATTTAAAATAATAATAATAATAATAATAACTAAATATTAATTATTTAACTTAATTAATCTAATTAATTAAACCTAATTAACCTGCTAATAAATCTAACTACTGTCAATTAGATAACAGCCTATGACATGCGGGACCCACCCATTTAGTTGACTGGTCAACGGTCAACTTTGACCGCTTGCATCATGCTGATGTCATGATGACATCATAAATGCCTTTTGATTTAATTAATTCTGCTAATCCTAATAATGATTTAAATCTTTTAAAATTAATATAAAATAAACCGTAGCTCGGATGAAAATACTTTGTACATGAAAGTTCCTCAGAACGACGAGACGAATCCGGATACGCAGCCCGTTCGTCCGTCACACATCCCTAACATATCAAACTCGCAACTTTCCCCCTCCGGTTCATCTGTCCGAAAACGCGAAACACCGGGAATACTTTCCCGGATGTTTCCCCCCTTCGCCGGTATCACCTACTACCGCGTTTGGGCACACCTAGCATCACGCTTTGTCTTGTCATGCACCGTCATGCTTATGTTTGCATTATATTTATTGTTTCTTCCCCCTCTTCTCTCGTTAGACACCGAGACCGACGCCGCTACTACCCAGTACGACTACGGTGTTGACAACCCCTCCTTCTCGGCTGAGCTTCCAGGCAAGCCCCCCCCCCTTGATCACCAGATATCGCCTATTCTTCTCTATACTAGCTTGCATTAGAGTAGTGTAGCATGTTACTGCTTTCGGTTAATCCTATTCTGCTGCATAGCCTGTCATTGTTGCTACAGTTGTTACCCTTACCTGCTACCCTACTGCTTAGTATAGGATGCTAGTGTTCCATCAGTGGCCCTACACTCTTGTCCGTCTGCCATGCTATACTATCGGGCCGTGATCACTAGGGAGGTGATCACGGGTATATACTATATACTTTATATACATGACACATGTGGTGACTAAAGTCGGGTCGGCTCGTTGAGTACCCGCAAGTGATTCTGATGAGGGGGCTGAAAGGACAGGTGGCTCCATCCCGGTAGAGGTGGGCCTGGGTTCCTGACGGCCCCCGACTGTTACTTTATGGCGGAGCGACAGGGCAGGTTGAGACCACCTAGGAGAGAGGTGGGCCTGGCCCTGGTCGGCGTTCGCGGATACTTAACACGCTTAACGAGATCTTGGTATTTGATCTGAGTCTGGCCATTTGGTCTATACGCACTAACCAACTACGCGGGAACATTTATGGGCACTCGATGTCGTGGTATCAGCCGAGGCTCTTCTTGACGTCAGCGACGGAGCGGCGCGCGCCGGATTGGACTGGAACGCCTGCTAGGCTAGGTCTGCTTCCGGCCGCGTACGCAACGTGCAGGTGTGCAATGGGCGATGGGCCCAGACCCCTGCGCGCATAGGATTTAGACCGGCGTGTTGACCTCTCTGTTGAGCCTAGGTGGGGCTGCGACGTGTTGATCTTCCGCGGCCGGGCATGACCCAGAAAAGTGTGTCCGGCCAAATGGGATCGAGCGTGTTGGGTTATGTGGTGCACCCCTGCAGGGAAGTTTATCTATTCGAATAGCCGTGTCCCTCGGTAAAAGGACGACCCGGAGTTGTACCTTGACCTTATGACAACTAGAACTGGATACTTAATAAAACACACCCTTCCAAGTGCCAGATACAACCCGGTGATCGCTCTCTAACAGGGCGACGAGGAGGGGATCGCCGGGTAGGATTATGCTATGCGATGCTACTTGGTGAACTTACCATCTACTCTCTTCTACATGCTGCAAGATGGAGGTGGCCAGAAGCGTAGTCTTCGACAGGATTAGCTATCCCCCTCTTATTCTGGCATTCTGCAGTTCAGTCCACCGATATGGCCCTTTACACATATACCCATGCATATGTAGTGTAGCTCCTTGCTTGCGAGTACTTTGGATGAGTACTCACGGTTGCTTTTCTCCCTCTTTTCCCCTTTCTATACCTGGTTGTCGCAACCAGGTGCTGGAGTCCAGGAGCTAGAGATCCCGAGGATGATTCTACATGGAGTTCGGCTTCGAGGAGTAGTTAGGAGGTCCCAGGCAGGAGGCCTTGCCTTTTCGATCGTTGCTACTTTTGTGCTAGCCTTCTTAAGGCAAACTTGTTTAACTTATGTCTGTACTCAGATATTGTTGCTTCCGCTGACTCGTCTATGATCAAGCAATTGTATTCGAGCCCTCGAGGCCCCTGGCTTGTATTATGATGCTTGTATGACTTATTTATGTTTTAGAGTTGTGTTGTGATATCTTCCCGTGAGTCCCTGATCTTGATTGTACATGTTTGCGTGCATGATTAGTGTACGGTCAAATGGGGGGCGTCACAACGTGCTAGTAGTGGTACCACTCCTTATGGAGTGGACACACCTATGTATGGCCAGGCAGCTGTACCACGTACTTTGGCGGTTGTACTGCCCCGTCAACGAGCGATACTACTGGACCAAGTACCGGTCCAACTACAATCCGAGGGGTGATTCCCACGGATTTGGCAGCGGTGCTCGGGCGGTGGCCGAGCGGTTGTACCGGTCAATCGAGCAATTCTACCACTTTGTTCACCATGGCCACGCCTATAGCCACCCGCAACCCCAATTTACTGTCTAGAGCCACTCATCCAAGTGGTTGTACCAGTTAGATTTGCGGGTTCCTATTTTAGGGGGTCTTCTTACCCAATGGTCATCATGTTTTTGGAGCACGCTTTATCCTCCATTGTTGACTTCCCAAAGCTTTACCTTCTCTCTATTCCTCCCATGAATCTTGCAACTTTTGAGGGAAAAGAGAGAGGAGATCTAGACTGACCTTTTCACCAATCCACGTCTCCTCTAAGTGAGGGAAACCATGTGGATCTAGATCTTGGAGTTCTTTGTGTTCTCCTACTTTCTTCTTCATCTCGTATTCCTCTGTAGCATTAGTTGTTTTGGTGGGATTTGAAAGAGAAGGACTTGAGCATTCCGTGTGCTATTTCCATTTGCATAAGTTACATCAGTTTTAGTTATCCATGAGGATTCATGGAAGTGAAAAGTGAGAAGCTTATTACTATTGGTTGCTTGGTACCCTAAAGCTTGTTCCTCTTGGGTGCTTGGGCGCCCTAGACTGTTGGTGTTGTCGTGAAGCTCAATCATTATGGTGTAAATCTTTGGACAAGCTTCGGGAGCCTCCAATTAAATTGTGAAGATTGCCCCGAACAATTTGCACAGGGTCGATGACCGCCCGCAAGGGTCTTCAATTGTACGGGTTCAGTGACCCCCCTCAAGGGCCCCTTAGTGCAGTCGTGACACATTGCATCATGAGGGCGTGAGGAGAATATGGTGAGTCATTGTGGCGCTTGGGGAGCATTGCGCCTCCACATCGCTCTAACGAAGATTAGCATCCGCGAGGGTGTGACCTTGGGGATACACCGTCGTCTCCGTGTGCCTCAGTTATATCTTATGTGATCCTTTTACTTATGCACTTACTTTATGATTGCCTTCGTGCTTCACGTTATATATCTTGCTATCACATAGTTGTATATCTTATTTAGCATAAGTTGTTGGTGCACATAGTTGAGCCTAGTCTACTTAGGTTTTGTGCTTGATAAATTAAACGCTAGTCTTATTTCATATTTGTTCAAGGCTAAACCGTAATTGTTTTAAGACGCGTATTCACCACTCTCTAGACGACATCCATGTCCTTTCAACCCCCATCAAAATTGTCGTATCAGACGTGTTAGATCATCACACACAGAAAACATGCAGTTTGAAAGCACTCATAACATACGTGTGTATAGTCTGGGCTAATGATTTAATTAAGACATCCTTGTTGTCAGTAGACATAAATTGTTTGCTCCAGTCCAGTAACCTTTACACAGATTAGCTCGGAGAGTCTTAAAGCTTTCCATATGCATACACCCTTTCAACACAGGTGAACCTAAATATCTAGGACAGAAAACTTCTTTAGTAATATCAAGGATCCTTTTAACCTCCACAGATATGACCTCCGTGCAATTTTCAAAAAAAATGATGAAACCTTTGAGGGGTTAATAAGTTGACCCGTCGTCACGGTGCAAATGTTCAACAAACCTTTAACCACTATAGCCTATAGCTCAGAGATCCGAAAAACAACAATGAGTCATCCGCAAACAACAAATGTGGAATAGTTGAAGCTCTTTTACAAATTTTAACCCCTTCAAAACCCACATGCTCTAGCGCTTTGTTCAACAAAGTAGTCAATGGGCCAACAATAAAAAGGAATGAAAAAGGGCAGTGGCGGTGTCAGGAACTCAGTTCTGGATAGTCAACTGAATCTTGTGTACTCAGGAGTACGTATTTCTAGTTTTTTTTCATGATGTCCATTTGTTGTATGATGTTTTTTGCAAAGAGTTGTGTAGTCAATGGACTACACAGCTCATGTGTGGCTACACCACTGAAAAAGAGGACAATGAGTCACCTTGACGTAGACCATGTGAGGGATCAAAGGACTCCGGCGATTTCTTATTAAACTTCACATAATATTTCGCTGAAGACAAGCCATAACACGAGCGATCCAGTGCTGGGAGAAGCACCACTCAAGCCTATAAGCAGTGGCGGAGCTAGCAAATTGCCAAAGCCTAGGCACGCCATAAGCTAAAATTTACTTTGGTATAATAAACACCACAAGTATCATATTTGGATAAACACGATGTGTAACATACGCAGTATTGTTTCATTTATAGTACTCCTCTGTCCCATAATGTAAGACATTTTTAGACACTACACTTGAAGGAAATATGCCCTAGAGGCAATAATAAAGTTGTTATTTATATTTCCTTATATCATGGTAAATGTTTATTATTCATGCTAGAATTGTATTAACTGCAACTTAGTACATGTGTGAATACATGGACAAACAGAGTGTCCCTAGTATGCCTCTGCTTGACTAGCTCGTTAACCAAAGATGGTTAAGTTTCCTAACCATGGACGTGTGTTGTCATTTGATGAACGGGATCACATCATTAGAGAATGATGTGATGGACAAGACCCATCCGTTAGCTTAGCATAATGATCGTTTAGTTTTATTGCTATTGCTTTCTTCATGACTTACACATGTTCCTCTGACTATGAGATTATGCAACTCTCGAATACCAGAAGAACACCTTGTGTGCTATCAAACGTCATAACGTAACTGGTGATTATAAAGATGCTCTACAGGTATCTCCGATGGTGTTTGTTGAGTTGGCATAGATCGAGATTAGGATTTGTCACTCCGTGTATCGGAGCGGTATCTCAGGGCCCTCTCGGTAATGCACATCACTATAAGCCTTGCAAGCAATGTGACTAATGAGTTAGTTACGGGATGATGCATTACGGATCGAGTAAAGAGACTTGCCGGTAACGAGATTGAACTAGGTATAATGATACCGACGATCAAATCTCAGGCAAGTAACATACCGATGACAAAGGGAATAACGTATGTTGTTATGCGGTTTGACCGATAAAGATCTTCGTAGAATACGTAGGAGCCAATATGAGCATCTAGGTTCCACTATTGGTTATTGACCGGAGATGTGTCTCGGTCATGTCTACATAATTCTCGAACACGTAGGGTCCGCACGCTTGACGTTCGATAACGATTTGTATTATGAGTTATGTATTTTGGTGACCGAAGTTTTTTCGGAGTCCCAAATGAGATCACGGACATGACGAGGGGTCTCGAAATGGTCGAGAGGTAAAGATTGATATATTGGACGAAGGTATTTGGACACCGGAAAGGTTTCGGATATTTATCAGGGAACCGAGGGGTTACCGGAACCCCCCGGGGAAGTTATGGGCCTTAATGGCCATAAGGGAGTAGGAGAGCGCAGGCCACAAGGTGCCCCCCAAGGGAGTCCGAATTGGACTAGGGGAAGGGGTGCGGCCCCCTCTTTCCTTTCCCTCTCCCTCTCCTTCCCTCCTCCCCCTTCTTGGAATAGGAAAGGGAGTCCAACTAGGATTGGGAATCCTAGTTGGCTCCCCCTTGGCGCACCCTCCTTGGTTGCCGGCCTCCTCCTCCCCCTCCTTTACATACGTGGCCAGGGGGCACCCCAAAGACACAACAGTTGTTTCTTAGCCATGTGCGCTGCCCCCCTCCACAGTTTACCACCTCGGGCATATTGTCGTAGTGCTTAGGCGAAGCCCTGCGTGGATCACATCACCAACGCCGTTGCCACACCGTCGTGCTGACAGGACTCTCCCTCGACCCTCTACTGGATCAAGAGCTCGAGGGACGTCATCGAGCTGAACGTGTGCTGAACACGGAGGTGCCGTATGTTCGGTACTTGGATCGGTTGGATCGTGAAGACGTTGGACTACATCAACCGAGTTACTAAACGCTTCCTCTTTCGGTCTACGAGGGTACATGGACACACTCTCCCCTCTCATTTCTATGCATCTTCTAGATAGATCTTGCCTGATCGTAGGAATTTTTTTGAATTACTACGTTCCCCAGCAGTGGCATCCGAGCCAGGTCTACGCGTAGATGATATGCACGAGTAGAACACAAAGAGTTGTGGGCGATAATAGTCATACTGCTTACCACCAACGTCTTACTTTGATTCAGCGGTATTGTTGGATGAAGCGGCCCGGACCGACATTACATGACCGCATTCAGACTGGTTCTACCGACGTGCTTCGCACACAGGTGGCTGGCGGGTGTCTGTTTCTCCAATTTTAGTTTAATCGAGTTTGACTACGGCCGGTCCTTGTTGAAGGTTAAAACAACACTCTTGACGAAAAATCGTTGTGATTTTGATGTGTAGGTAAGAACGGTTCTTGCTAGAAGCCCGTAGCAGCCACGTAAAACTTGCAACAACAAAGTAGAGGACGTCTAACTTGTTTTTGCAGGGCATGTTGTGATGTGATATGGTCAAGACGTGATGAGATATAAATTGTTGTATGAGATGATCATGTTTTGTAACAGTTATCGGCAACCGGCAGGAGCCTTATGGTTGTCGCTTTATTGTATGAAATGCAATCGCCATGTAATTGCTTTACTTTATCACTAAGCGGTAGCGATAGTCGTGGAAGCAATAGTTGGTGAGACGACAACGACGCTACGATGGAGATCAAGGTGTCAAGCCGGTGACGATGGAGATCATGACGGTGCTTTGGAGATGGAGATCAAAGGCACAAGATGATGATGGCCATATCATGTCACATATTTTGATTGCATGTGATGTTTATCCTTTATGCATCTTATTTTGCTTAGTACGGCGGTAGCATTATAAGATGATCTCTCACTAAATTTCAAGGTATAAGTGTTCTCCCTGAGTATGCACCATTGCTGCAGTTCGTCGTGCCGAGACACCACGTGATGGTCGGGTGTGATAAGCTCTATGTTCACATACAACGGGTGCAAGCTAGTTTTGCACATGCAGAATACTCGGGTTAAACTTGACGAGCCTAGCATATGCAGATATGGCCTCGGAACACTGAGACCGAAAGGTCGAACGTGAATCATATAGTAGATATGATCAACATAGAGATGTTCACCATTGAAAACTACTCCATCTCACGTGATGATCGGACATGGTTTAGTTGATATGGATCACGCGATCATTTAGATGACTAGAGGGATGTCTATCGAAGTGGGAGTTCTTAAGTAATATGATTAATTGAACTTTAATTTATCATGAACTTAGTACCTGAGAGTTTTTGCATATCTATGTTGTTGTAGATCAATGGCGTGCTACCGTTCCCTTGAATTTTAATGCGTTCCTAGAGAAAGCTAAGTTGAAAGATGATGGTAGCAACTACACGGGCTGTGTCCGTAACTTGAGGATTATCCTCATTGCTGCACAGAAGAATTACATCCTGGAAGCACCGCTAGGTGCAAAACCCGCTGCAGGAGCAACTGCGGACATTATGAACGTATGGCAGAGCAAAGCTGATGACTACTCGATAGTTCAGTGTGCCATGCTTTACGGCTTACAATCGGGACTTCAAAGACGTTTTGAATGTCATGGAGCATATGAGATGTTCCAGGAGTTAAATTTAATATTTCAAGCAAATGCCCGAGTTGAGAGATATGAAGTCTCCAACAAGTTCTATAGCTGCAAGATGGAGGAGAATAGTTCTGTCAGTGAACATATACTCAAAATGTCTGGGTACCATAACCACTTGACTCAGCCGGGAGTTAATCTTCCTGATGATAGTGTCATTGACAGAGTTCTTCAATCACTGCCACCAAGCTATAAAGGCTTTGTGATGAACTATAATATGCAAGCGATGAAAAAGACAATTCCCGAGCTCTTCGCGATGCTAAAGGCTGCGGAGGTAGAAATCAAGAAGGAGCATCAAGTGTTGATGGTTAACAAGACCACTAGTTTCAAGAAAAATGGCAAAGGGAGGAAGTGGAACTTCAAGAAGAACATCAAACAAGTTGCTGATCAAGTGAATAAGCCCAGGTCTGGACCTAATCCTGAAACTGAGTGCTTCTACTACAAAGAGACTGTTCATTGGAAGCGGAACTGCCCCGAGTATTTCGCGGATAAGAAGGATGGCAAAGTGAAAGGTATATTTGATATACATGTTATTGATGTGTACCTTACTAATGCTCATAGTAGCGCCTGGGTATTTGGTACTGGTTCTGTTGCTCATATTTTGCAACTCGAAACAGGGGCTACGGATTAAACGAAGATTGGCTAAGGATGAGGTGACGATGCGCGTGGGAAATGGTTCCAAAGTCGATGTGATCGCCATCGGCACGCTACCTCTACATCTACCGTCGGGATTAGTTTTAGACCTGAATAATTGTTATTTGGTGCCAGCGTTGAGCATGAACATTATATCTGGATCTTGTTTAATACGAGACGGTTATTCATTTAAATCAGAGAATAATGGTTGTTCTATTTATATGAGTAATATCTTTTATGGTCATGCACCCTTGATGAGTGGTCTATTTTTGTTGAATCTCGATTGTAGTGATACACATATTCATAATATTGAAGCCAAAAGAGGCAAAGTTAATAATGATAGTGTAACTTATTTGTGGCACTGCCGTTTAGGTCATATTGGTGTAAAGCGCATGAAGAAACTCCATGTTGATGGGCTTTTGGAATCACTTGATTATGAATCACTTGATGCTTGCGAACCATGCCTCATGGGCAAGATGACTAAGACTCCGTTCTCCGGAACAATGGAGTGAGCAACTGACTTGTTGGAAATAATACATACTGATGTATGCGGTCCGATGAGTGTTGAGGCTCGCGGCGGGTATCGCTATTTTCTGACCTTCACAGATGATTTGAGCAGATATGGGTATATCTACTTAATGAAACATAAGTCTGAAACATTTGAAAAGTTCAAAGAATTTCAGAGTGAAGTGGAAAATCATCGTAACAAGAAAATAAAATTTCTACGATCTGATCGTGGAGGTGAATATTTGAGCTATGAGTTTGATCTTCATTTGAAAAAAATATGGAATAGTTTCGCAACTCACGCCACCTGGAGCACCACAGTGTAATGGTGTGTCCGAACGTCGTAACCGTATTTTATTAGATATGGCGCAATCTATGATGTCTCTTACCGATTTACCACTATCGTTTTGGGGTTATGCTTTAGAGACGGCTGCATTTACGTTAAATAGGGCACAATCGAAATCCGTTGAGACGACACCATATGAACTATGGTTTGGCAAGAAACCTAAGCCGTTGTTTCTTAAAGTTTGGGGCTGTGATGCTTATGTGAAAAAGCTTCAACCTGATAAGCTCGAACCCAAATCGGAGAAACGTGTCTTCATTGGATACCCAAAGGAGACTGTTAGGTACACCTTCTATCACAGATCCGAAGGCAAGATATTCGTTGCTAAGAATGGATCCTTTCTAGAGAAGGAGTTTCTCTCGAAAGAAGTGAGTGGGAGGAAAGTAGAACTTGATGAGGTAACTGTACCTTCTCCCGAATTGGAAAGTAGTTCATCACAGAAATCAGTTCCAGTGATTCCTACACCAATTAGTGAGGAAGCTAATGATGATGATCATGAAACTTCAGATCAAGTTACTACTGAACCTCGTAGGTCAACCAGAGTACGGTCCGCACCAGAGTGGTACAGTAATCCTATTCTGCAGGTCATGTTACTTGACCATGACGAACCTACGAACTATGATGAAGCGATGATGAGCCCAGATTCCGCAAAATGGCTAAAGGCCATGAAATCTGAGATGGGATCCATGTATGAGAACAAAGTATGGACTTTGGTTGACTTGCTCGATGATCGGCAAACCATTGAGAATAAATGGATCTTCAAGAAGAAGAATGACGCTGACAGTAGTGTTACTGTCTACAAAGCTCGACTTGTTGCGAAAGGTTTTCGACAAGTTCAAGGAGTTGACTATGATGAGACCTTCTCAACCGTAGCGATGCTTAGGTCTGTCCGAAACATGTTAGCAATTGCCGCATTTTATGATTATGAAATTTGGCAAATGGATGTCAAAACTGCATTCCTTAATGGATATCTTAAAGAAGAGTTATATATGATGCAACCAGAAGGTTTTGTCGATCCTAAAGGTGCTAATAAAGTGTGCAAGCTCCAGCGATCCATTTATGGACTGGTGCAAGCATCTCGGAGTTGGAATATACGCTTTGATAGTGTGATCAAAGCATATGGTTTTATACAGACTTTTGAAGAAGCCTGTATTTACAAGAAAGTGAGTGGGAGCTCTGTAGCATTTCTAATATTATATATGGATGACATATTGCTGATTGGAAATGATGTAGAATTTCTGGATAGCATAAAAGGATACTTGAATAAGAATTTTTCAATGAAAGACCTCGGTGAAGCTGCTTACATATTGGGCATCAAAATCTATAGAGATAGATCAAGACGCTTAATTGGACTTTCACAAAGCACATACGTTGACAAAGTTTCGAAGAAGTTCAAAATGGATGAGTCAAAGAAAGGGTTCTTACCTATGTTACAAGGTGTGAAGTTGAGTCAGACTCAACGCCCGACCACTGCAGAAGATAGAGAGAAAATGAAAGTCATTCCCTATGCCTCAGCCATAGGTTCTATCATGTATGTAATGTTGTGTACCAGACCTGATGTGTGCCTTGCTATAAGTTTAGCAGGGAGGTACCAAAGTAATCCAGGAGTGGATCACTAGACAGCGGTCAAGAACATCCTGAAATACCTGAAAAGGACTACGGATATGTTTCTCGTTTATGGAGGTGACAAAGAGCTTGCCGTAAATGGTTACGTCGATGCAAGCTTTGACACTGATCCGGATGACTCAAAGTCGCAAACCGGATACGTATTTATATTGAATGGCGGAGCTGTCAGTTGATGCAGTTCCAAGCAGAGCGTCGTGGCGGGATCTACGTGTGAAGCGGAGTACATAGCTGCTTCGGAAGCAGCAAATGAAGGAGTCTGGATGAAGGAGTTCATATCCGATCTAGGTGTAATACCTAGTGCATCGGGTCCAATGAAAATCTTTTGTGACAATACTGGAGCAATAGCCTTGGCGAAGAAATCCAGATTTCACAAAAGAACCAAACACATAAAGAGACGCTTCAATTCCATCCGCGATCAAGTCAAGGAGGGAGACATAGAGATTTGCAAAATACATACAGATCTGAATGTTGCAGACCCGTTGACTAAGCCTCTTCCACGAGCAAAACATGGTTATCACCAAGACACCATGGGTGTTAGAATCATTACTATGTAATCTAGATTATTGACTCTAGTGCAAGTGGGAGACTGAAGGAAACATGCCCTAGAGGCAATAATAAAGTTGTTATTTATATTTCCTTATATCATGATAAATGTTTATTATTCATGCTAGAATTGTATTAACCGGAAACTTAGTACATGTGTGAATACATAGACAAACAGAGTGTCCCTAGTATGCCTCTACTTGACTAGCTCGTTAATCAAAGATGGTTAAGTTTCCTAACCATGGACATGTGTTGTCATTTGATGAACAGGATCACATCATTAGAGAATGATGTGATGGACAAGACCCATCAGTTAGCTTAGCATAATGATCGTTTAGTTTTATTGCTATTGCTTTCTTCATGACTTATACATGTTCCTCTGACTATGAAATTATGCAACTCCCGAATACCGGAGGAACACCTTGTGTGCTATCAAATGTCACAACGTAACTGGGTGATTATAAAGATGCTCTACAGGTATCTCCGATCGTGTTTGTTGAGTTGGCATAGATCGAGATTAGGATTTGTCACTCCGTGTATCGGAGAGGTATCTCAGGGCCCTCTCGGTAATGCACATCACTATAAGCCTTGCAAGCAATGTGACTAATGAGTTAGTTACGGGATGATGCATTACGGAACGAGTAAAGAGACTTGCCAGTAACGAGATTGAACTAGGTATGATGATACCGACGATCAAATCTCGGGCAAGTAACATACCGATGACAAAGGGAATAACGTGTGTTGTTATGCAGTTTGATCGATAAAGATCTTCGTAGAATATGTAGGAGCCAATATGAGCATCCAGGTTCCGCTGTTGGTTATTGACCGGAGATGTGTCTCGGTCATGTCTACATAGTTCTCGAACCCGTAGGGTCCGCACGCTTAACGTTCGATGATGATTTGTATTATGAGTTATGTGTTTTGGTGACCGAAGTTTTTTCGGAGTCCCGAATGAGATCACGAGGAGTCTCGAAATGGTCGTGAGGTAAAGATTGATATATTGGACGAAGGTATTCGGACACCGGAAAGGTTTCGGGACGTTTTGGATATTTATCGGGGAACCGAGGGGTTACCGGAACCCCCCGAGGAAGTTATGGGCCATAAGGGAGTAGGAGAGGGCAGGCCACAAGGTGGCACGCTCCCTCCCCAAGGGAGTCCGAATTGGACTAGGGGGAGGGGGCGTGGCCCCCTCTTTCCTTCCCCTCTCCCTCTCCTTCCCTCCTTCCCCTTCTTGGAATTGGAAAGGGAGTCCAACTAGGAATCCTAGTTGGGCTCCCCCTTGGTGCGCCCTCCTTGGCCGCCGGCCTCCTCCTCCCCCTCCTTTATATACGTGGCCAGGGGGCACCCCAAAGACACAACAGTTGTTTCTTAGCCGTGTGCGGTGCCCCCGTCCACAGTTTACCACCTCGGTCATATTATCGTAGTACTTAGGTGAAGCCCTGCGCGGATCACATCACCATCACCGTCGCCACGCTGTCGTGCTGACGGAACACTCTTTCGACCCTCTACTGGAACAAGAGCTTGAGGGACGTCATCGAGCTGAACGTGTGCTGAACACGGAGGTGTCGTACATTCGGTACTTGGATCGGTTGGATCGTGAAGACGTTCGACTACATCAACCGCGTTACTAAACGCTTTCGCTTTCGGTCTACGAGGGTACGTGGACACACTCTCCCCTCTCGTTGCTACACATTTCCTAGATAGATCTTGCGTGATCGTAGGAATTTTTTTGAATTGCTACGTTCCCAACAACACTATCGTCAAAAACGTCTTACATCATGGGACAGAGATGTAAAAAAACACCACTTACAATACCAAATTCTTCCCTAAAGGCTTTCGATGTTTATACAATAAATGTCCAATCTCCAATGTTTAGATTCATTTTCATCCCTTTATTGTGGGCTTTATTGCGACTCCACTAGTGAATCTATTCTAGTTAAACAAATAATGTACTCAATTCTAAAAATTAAACATGCATTTGAATCTGGCGCAATCAGCATTGAACTGCACAATTTGTTGATAAATTATTTAGAGGGGGGAGTCGCCACTTTTGCCCTCGCGGTTGCCGGCCGGAGTAAAGGTCCCGCCGCTTGCATATCTCTTGTTGGCCACTCGCCGGCTCTCCGCACTCCGGCGGTGACCAGTCCGCCTCCGAGATTGAGGGGTAGCTAGGCCAGTGCTCGCGCCGCCAAGCGCCAGTTTCATCAGGCGAATTCCCTTGTCTAAAAGTGGCTTCCTCGATCGATCAATCGATACTAACAAGGTGGCTTCCTCCGAGAATGAAAGCGCTTTGGTTTTCCGAAACGAGATCGCGTTAGTTTTGTATTTTTTTAGGTTTTAGTTGAACGGGCGTTATTGTCCATTTTATGTTAATTATGTCCGAACTCAAATGAATTTTGTCGTGTTTGCAAGAATTCCGTCCGAATGTGTTTGTATTATGAGCGAATGTTTACGGCTAGCGTTGAGTGATGGACTCTCGTTACCATTGTCCACGGACACGACAAATACCGTGTCTTTTTAGAGGATAGCGTCGAAGATGACTGTATACAATGCGAGAAAGAAACACTCATATATCAATTGATGGTGGAAAACCCAGAAATACGCTTTCCAAACTGTCCTAGCAACAGCCTGAGTTTACGCCTTCGAACCAGAAATCCGTCCGAAATTTCGCGGCAGCGAGCGACGCGACCTGGCAGCCAGCCACCGACGCGCACTCCCTCCTCGCATCCGCGCACCCCCGCCTCCTCCTCAGAAAAGAAACACACCTCCGCCGCCACGTCACCGATCCGCGGCACCCCTCCTCCTCGCTCCCCTCCATCGATCCCCCATCCGACGGCTCGCACCCCGCATCACACGGATCGCGGCCGCTCCCTGGCCCCAAACCCCGCGGCTATAAATTGGCCCCGCCCCAGAAAGCCTGCTCCATCCACCACATCGCTCTACACCTCACCAAGACAGGTCTACCTCACCGGAGAGAAAAGAAGAGAAGCGAAGATGTCGGGGCGCGGCAAGGGAGGCAAGGGTCTGGGCAAGGGCGGCGCCAAGCGCCACCGGAAGGTCCTCCGGGACAACATCCAGGGCATCACCAAGCCGGCGATCCGTCGTCTGGCGCGTCGTGGCGGCGTGAAGCGCATCTCGGGGCTCATCTACGAGGAGACCCGCGGCGTGCTCAAGATCTTCCTCGAGAACGTCATCCGCGACGCCGTCACCTACACCGAGCACGCCCGCCGCAAGACCGTCACCGCCATGGACGTCGTCTACGCACTCAAGCGCCAGGGACGCACCCTCTACGGATTCGGAGGCTAGGCCACCACCACCAGATTAGAGTGTCTGGGGTTCGTGGTCGTTGATGTAATTGCAGCATCTCGCTGTTGTTTGCTATCTTCTGTAGAATGGAATGGAATGGAAATTGAACTAGTTTATCCTTGAAATTTTGCAGTCTGTGTCTGATTCGTGATAAAATCGTTCGATTGCGTTACCTGTCTACCATTCTACCCCAAATCCCTGTACGAATCACATCGATCTTATTCAAGTTCCAAATCCGTCGAGTTATAACTTCAGGCGTCGACATTGGCGCATCTGCGTTGCAGGTACGAGCTCCCCAAGCATTTGTTCCCGTTCAGCAATTTTGTCGAGCACCTGATGTGCATCCAAGGCACCAGTTCTCGTTTATTCGCATGCCTTCTATTTCTGGAACAGATTTGGGGCCGAGCTCGCGGCTGACCGCAGCGTACGAGGCGGACAGGGGGTGAGAAACATTTGTCATCGTGCTGCTGGCGGCTGGAGCTTTGGAATGCGTCCATGGCCATGGGCGGCCCTGGAGTCGGGATCGCGTGCGTGCCCACCTCTGCCTCCAACCTGCTTTGCTGCTCCTGCGATCTCACGGTATGGTATCGATCTGCTTCGCTGACTGTTCTTTTCTTACTTAAATTACTCATGATCGCCTACTGATTCCGTGGCTTAACCGCACTAGGATGTGCTCTTCCAATAAAATCAAGTTTCAACTCAGATATGTGCTGCCCATTTGAGGCTGTGCCTCCTGGGGGTTGATAACAGCTTTGTGGAATCCATTGCAGTTAGGACTCCTGCGGCCAGAGTAGCTGACCCTGAACATTTGAATTGTGAATTTGTGATGGGACTCATGGGAGACAGCTGATTCATTTGGCTGAAATTAGACTTTGACTTACCTGATCCAACTTCTTGAATGGAATAAACAGTGGCTGGCCAAATGCCAGGCCCCAGCGCGCCCCCACCGACAGTTCAGATTAGTAGCTAGGATTCATGGTTCGGCAGGCAGGCAGTCTCTTGCTGCTGTTTGCTCTGGTCTGTGCTTCATATTAGGTGTATGAGGAATTGGCTACTGCTTGTTCGCTGGAACCGATTGGTAGCTCCTAGTCTACATCTGTGTACATTTGTTCACTGGAGTAAATCTCAGTTGTTTACCTTGAAAATCTCTTGGTGCTCCTAGTCTACATTTGTGTGTTCTTCCTTCTGTGTGATAAACTAAGCAGTTACTCCACTCATGGTTGAAAACTGTTACTCCCATATTTGAACTAAAACCACGACACTTATTTTGGAACGGAGGGAGTATTTCTTATCTAAGTAAATTGTGTAATCTTTGGCTCATAATGGAACGAAACGCAAAGGTCCTTTGCATTTTCTCGAAAAAAATGAAGCGTAAAGCATCTTAGGAGATGCTCTAATTAAAATGTACTGCAGAAAACTGTAGAGTTATTTCCTGTAGTAAAGCGAACAACAATCTTGCTAAACAAAGACTTGCTGAAATAATCTATAGAACCCTTAAGGCAGCAGCTCTTGTCTCTTATTCTTTTGCTATGAGTACACTAGTGACAGATATGCTATTGTCTTCAGCAAAGGCCTGCATAATCAGCAGGTCCATATGGCTGGAACCATTCAGCAAGGAATCCTTTCTTTCTTCTAGGGTTGCATCCGATGTCTTGGCACAACAAATCATTAAACCAAATATTCACTGTGCTTATGCAAGATCGTCGAAAATACTTTCCATTGTAAAGATTCTTGTACTTTGTCCACTCTGCTACACTCTCTTCCATGCGTCTTACACTTGGCATTTGGAAGCCACCAGCCAGGAAATGGATTACCCAATTAGCCACCCTCTCTGAGACATATATGTCGGTAAGGCTCTCAGAATATCCGACTATTGCCAACTGAGGGATTCGAGGATGGATGCATTCTCTGTTAATTAATTCAATCCATTTAATAAATGAGATTAGTATGCATAACACAAAGTAAACATGCAAATGTTACTTCCACCTAAATTAATAGTTTGATTTTATTAAGCTTGTTATTTTTATTGAGCCAAAGCAAGAGATAGAAAAGCAGATAACAACTTGAAAAGTGGGCGCATCCTTTGATATATATTACTTTGCTAAGATCTTGCAATAGTGCACTGTGCATAATGTATATAATTTTGTACTGAATGATTTTTGCTTTGACTGTAGACTCCATTTTGGGAACTCGCAATGTGATATCTTACTTCCTAACCTCATTATCAGCTTACCTTTTCCCTTACCTTTCCGTGTTACAATTGTTTAGCGCAGTGCAGTTCTTTAGGAAAAAAATGTTCTCCCTAGCGTATTGTTTATTGTCCCCAAATATGCCAACCCAAAAAATTGCCCAACCTGTACCTGTATAGTGGAACTGATGTATCTGATGATCCTGCCACTATATTTCTGCACCAGTTTGCTGTGAAGATGTCCCTAAGCTTCTGGTCTCCTCTGAATCCTGTTGCTAGAATTATAATATCACTCTTTATGCTTTCTTCTCCATCCTCCAGGTTGATCCCATCACTGCAGAAGCTGAACCTCTTTGAGTTCTTAAGAATAATGCTGCCATCATCAACCCTGTCATAAAACCCTTTTGGCAGCATTGCAATCAAGCAAGAAGACATAGCAAAGGAGAAGCTGTAGTCAGGTACCATCCCATGTTTTTGTAAAGGAATCCTTTGCTTGAGGTAGGTTTCAATTACTTTTGTAATTGCCCATCTCTGAAAACAACAGGAGTATTGTGGATTCATGAGCTTTCTATGCACACATATGAAAATAAATTGACCGTTGACTGCTTTCAAAACTCTAGTCAAGAAGAAAATAACTGTTTACCAAGGGAGAGAGTGCACTAGCCAACATATAGTGGAGAAATCCTTCACCGGGTTTATGAACGAATAGTTGTGAGATGCGGTTAAGATAGAAGTAGTTAAGGTTAACTCCCCACATACTAAATTTGTCAACCCGCCAGTGTTTTGTTCTATATATCATGGTGCACGGCTGAGCTGCACCTGCATTGGGGCAGAAGTGTCAGACACATATTCTGAATGATTATTGCTAGTTAGTGCGGTCTTAGTTCTCTTGGACTCACCATTCACTTTGGCAACCTCTGCAGCAATGTCAAATGCTGATTTTCCGGACCCAATTATTGTCACACTCTTCCCTTTAACAAATTCAGCCGCATTATCCATGTAAGAGTAGTCCATAGAGTGCAATATTTTGCCCTTGAAGAACTCAGGCCCTTTGTTCACTGGAAATTCTGGGATATTTGGGGTTCCACTATGCCTTCCGATGCACAGTATGAGAAAATCCACCTGAAAAACCTGCAACATGATATTACTTATACATAGTTACAGTCTGCATGGCCTACAGAGTGATTCCAGGCATGTGCGAATGCATCATATTGTTCAAGCAGACTGTCCTAGTTCAGATTTTCCTAGCTCAGGATGTTGTTCCTTTATTTCCAATGAATGAAAAATATCTGTACCATTCGACAAAAAGCATTTTAATTGTCATATGGTTCTGTGATTGTCCTTCCTTAGCAGTTACTATGCACATGTGTGGAGTCAATTAATAGGACTCATCTATACCAAATAGTTATTTACTACCACTGCACACCATAGTGAAAACAAAATTGAATCATAATACCCCATTTAGATGCAACCTGCACCTGGGCTCTATGCTTGTGCATGTACAAACATGTATTCCGAAACTCGAACCAAGATAGATATCCCAAGGGATTGCAAATACCTCAACTGCACCAATTTTCAGGTCCTTCACTTTAAGGCTCCACCCTCCATCTTTCCCAGCTCTGAACGCCTTCCCGTCGTCACCAGACCAATGCTTCCACTCCATAATCTCTTCCTCGGTTGCACCAAAGTATTCAACTCCAAGCACCTGGCTACTGAACTTGATACACTTGAGGAGGTCAAACTCGCACGCGTACGACCTGAGGTATTCCATGACTTCATGGTGGCCTGGGTACGTCGCCGTCACGCTGGCCGGCCATGCCAAGTCCGAGAACCGGAACGATGTCGTCGGCGCCTGAAGCCTTGTTGACTGCAAGGTATGCGCCCACACTCCACCGATGGTGTCATCGGCCTCGAATACCACCGGGCTGAACCCCTTGTCGAGTGCGTGCTTGCAGGCTGCTAGGCCGCTCACACCAGCACCAACAATGCCCACCCTCTTCCTGTCCATTTATGCTGCTCTTATTCAGAGTTCTTGGAAGGAAGGAGAACCTGAGGATGAAGGTGAGAGGGTGTCTATTATGTAAACCAGGGGTGTTGGATGAGGCCAAACTGCTGAACCACTACTTGCCTGATATCTTCCATTGTTTTCTTCGTCTACTTCTGTCATCCTCTGTCCCCATGTGCTATTTTATCTTCTGTAAGCTATTTTTTGTTTTTTGTTTTCAGCTATACGTGTACAGATGGCTAGCTGATGGGTGAGTTTTAAAATGATTGCTAATTTATATCGACAAACTATCTCGTGTTGCATGTTGAGGTGATGCTGCTTACCTTATGGCCAGGTGGCATCAGGATGACCTCAGTAATAAACCTAAAGGACGTCACTTACAGCCGTAAGTATGAGTCACAAAAAAACTGCTCACCCAGGGTGGAAGCTTTTAGTTGCCCAGCTGTGATGGTTCAATATGCACTTTGACAACACTTCTGTGACATGCGGGTTTGGTTTCAGAGGTGAGCATCATCTAGCTGGGCAGCTAATATTTTCTGGGTAGTCATTTGGACCCATTGCCATTTTTTATAGACGATTATTATATTCCTGACAAAAAAGAAGATCATTATATTCGGTGGTGGTGGTTACACTTGGTTGAAGGAGGGAATCCCTTGAAAGAGACATATATGTCACAGTAGAGTAGCTGAAGTTCTGGGTTTCTGGGTTCATAGTGCGCACACTTATTGTTTTTCAGTCATTAATTCTGAATAGTGTTGAAAATCAATTGACAAGCCCCTTCAGTTTTTAATTTGACAGCATGTCTAGTTGATGCGCTCATTTTTCATGAGGAAATTAAACATAAAGCATATTGTCATCTTCCTGAAACTGATACAGGAGAATGGTTTACCGATTGAAAAGATTCCTGGAAGAATGGTAGTAATTCGAGTTCAATGCTGACTTGCTGCACCTATATTCAGGAACATGGCAGCAAAGTTTCAATTCAAGAGTTCATTCTATGAAATTCAGTTTGTAGAACAGTCATCTGATAACAATGACCCTTGCAGCTGAAATGGTCGCACGGAACGACACACTAGGTCACTGGCTATGGCTGTTCATGAAATCTGCCTGCAAGTATTGCTGGTGGTTGCATTGTTACTTCCGGATGCATTGGCAGTTTCTGCCCCAAGTGCCCAGGTGCTGCAACTTATTCAGTTACGTTTTTCAAATATAATTCGTGAACACTGTCAAATGCAAAACAAGCATGGTTGCTTCGGACTTCACTATGTTTTATCTTTCTGGATGAGAACTATAACATGATCTTGTGCTGTTTGTAGTTTTGAACCAATCAATGTAAGACTTAAGTCATGCTAGTCCATTCAATTTATTGTATGGACTTACTTGATTCAGAGCGCTGATTGCAAGTTTCCGATGCTAAACCTGACTACGACGCACACATGTACTAAAGGTAGTAAATTTTACCAATTATCTTGAGGCTACTCTACATAGGTAGAAAGTAATATATGCACGTTTGAAGCCAACTTCGCATGAACTTTGTTTCCAAGACATGTGTATTTGTTCTTGTAGCTTTAGGACATCTTCTGTTATATTTGTTATAGCATGGTCAACAGTAATATCTTTACCTGTTTATGTGTTCTTGAAGTTTGACAGTGCCAGCCAGCCAATCAATGCCCTTGCTTCGGACTCTGTTTCGGTGTCTCGGACTTCTCATACTTTGCTTTTTGCACGGGTTTATTAGTTTTTTTATGGGGACAGTATGAAAAAGAATCCTACTAGTGAATGTACATATTATACAGTAATAGGAACAAAATTACACTTCACAAAAGTCCAAAGGATTCAAAATCCAAAACAAGCGAACTATTTTAAGAGCAATAATGCATCCAGAAAATTGTAGAAGTAATTTTCTGTAGTTATGGTAAAACTAAAATTTCCAAGACAAACACTTCCTAAAATCATCTACAGAGCCCTGAAGGTAGCACTCTTGTCTCATCTTCTTTTCCTCTTGAATACACTAGTGAGAAAGGTGCTATTGTCTTCAGCAAATACTTGCATAATCAGCAGGTCCATATAGCTGAAAGTAAGGTGCTATTACCTTCAGCAAATACCTGCATAATCAGCAGGTCCATATGGCTGGAACCATTCAGCCAGGAATCCTTTCTTCCTTCTAGGGTTGCATCCGATGTCTTGGCACAACAAATCATTAAACCAAATATTCACGGTGCTTATGCAAGATCTGCGGAAATACTTTCCATTGTAAAGATCCTTGTACTTTGCCCACTCTGCTACATTCTCTTCCATGCATCTTACACTTGGCAACTGGAAGCCGCCAGCTAGGAAATGGATTACCCAATTGGCCATCCTCTCCGAGGCATATATGTTTGTAAGGCTCTCGGAGTATCCGACTATTGCCAACTGAGGAATCCGAGGATGGATGCATTCTCTGTTAATTTCAAACATTTTAATAAATGAGGTCACTATACTCAACATAAGTAAACATTTTAAATTTACTTCGACCTACCTTAACATTTTGGATTTTATCAAGCTTACCATTCTTTTCAAACCAAAACATATGATGCCTACTATGCTGATAATGGTGTTACACAATTGATAGAGAAGTACTTAACAGCTTCTAAAGTGAGTGCATGCTGTTGTTATATACTCCCTCCGTCCTAAATCAAAGACACTTATTTTGGGACGGAGGGAGTATTAGTTTGCTAAGATATTGCAACACTGCAGAATGTATATATTCTTGTATTGAATATAATTTCCACTAGCGTAGGTTCCATTTGGGGAACTCTGTGTGCGATTTCTTATGTCCTCACTGCACTATTAGTTCACTTTCCCTTATTTTTGTTAAGTGGTGGTGCAGTTCCGAAGGAAAAAAAATGTATTCTGTAGCACAGTATATATTGTCCTCCAAATATGCCAACCAAAAAAAAGTTGTCCAACCTGTACCTATATAAAGGAACTGATGTATCTGATGATCCAACCACTATATTTCTACACCAGTTTGCCGTGAAGATGTCCCTAAGCTTCTGGTCTCCTCTGAATCCTGTTGCTAGAATTACAATATCACTCTTTATGCATTCATTTCCATCCTCCATGATAATCCCATTACCGCAGAAGCTGAACTTCTTGGATTTCTTAAGAATAATGCTGCCCTCATCAACCCTGTCATAAAACCCTTCTGGCAGCAATGCAATCAAGCAAGAAGACATGGCGAAGGAGTAGCTGTAGTCAGGTACCATCCCATGCTTTTCTAGAGGAATCCTTTGCTTGAAGTAGGTTTCAATTACTTTTGTAATTGCCCATCTCTGAAATAACAGGAGTTTTGTGGATTCATGAGCTTTCTATGCACGAATTGCTTATATGAAATAAATTGAGCATTGACTGCTTTCAAAACTCTATTTAAGTTGGAAGTAATTATTTACCAAGGGAGAGAGTGCGCTAGCCAATAAATAGTGCAGAAATCCTTCACCAGGTTTATGAACAAGTAGTTGCGAAATGCGGTTAAGATAGAAGTAACTAAGGTTAATTCCCCATATGCTGGATTTATCAACCAGCCAGTGCCTCGTTCTATATATCATGGTGCATGGCTGATCAGCACCTGCATTGGAATAGTTGTGTCAGGCACATATTCCTTTGAACAATTATTGCTAGTTAGTGAGGTCTTAGTTCTCTTGGGACTCACCATTCACCTTAGCAACCTCCGCAGCGATGTCGAATGCTGATTTTCCGGACCCAATTATTGTCACACTCTTCCCTTTAACAAATTCAGCCACATTATCCATATAAGAGTAGTCTATAGAGTGCAATATTTTCCCCTTGAACAACTCGGGCCCTTTATTAGCTGGAAATTCCGGGATATTTGGCGTCCCACTATGCCTTCCGATGCACAGTATGAGAAAATCCACTTGAAAAACCTGTGACAGGAGATTGCTTACACATAGTTGTGCTATAGCCTACAGAGTGATTCTGTGTATATAAGGTAAAAATGCATTACATTATTCAAGCAGATTTATCTTATTTGAGATTTTTCTGGCCAGGAGATGTATTTATGGACTTTATGAATGAACAATATTTTTATACCACTCTGAAGAGAGTATTTCTCGTTCGGTTGTGTGATTCTTCTCTCTTATTATGCACTTACATAAAGTCGATGCATAGGACTCATCTGTGCCAACTGCCTAGCTATCTACTGCCATTCTATATTTCTATACATCATATTGAAATCAAAATAGAATCAGAATACCCCATTTAGACGCAACCTGCAATCTGAGCTCTATGTGGGCATTAGCAAGCATGTAGATATCTGAACTCAGAGGCAGAGCAAGACAGGTATATGAGGGTCCCAAGGGATTGCACGTACCTCAACATTACCAATTTTCAGGCTCTTCACTGTGATGCTCCACCTTCCATCCTTCCCAGCTCCGAATGCTGTCCCATTGCCAGACCAATGCTCCCACGCCATGATCTCTTCCTCGGTTGCACCAAAGTATTCAACTCCAAGCACCTGGCTACTGAACTTGATACACTTGAGGAGGTCAAACTCGCATGCGTACGACCTGAGGTATTCCATGACTTCATGGTGGCCTGGGTACGTCGCCGTCACGCTGGCCGGCCATGCCAAGTCCGAGAACCGGAACGATGTCGTCGGCGCCTGAAGCCTTGTTGACTGCAAGGTATGCGCCCACACTCCACCGATGGTGTCATCGGCCTCGAATACCACCGGGCTGAACCCCTTGTCGAGTGCGTGCTTGCAGGCTGCTAGGCCGCTCACACCAGCACCAACAATGCCCACCCTCTTCCTGTCCATTTTTACTGCTTTTCTTCAGAGTTCTGGCTAGGAAGGAGTTGAGGATGGAGATGAAAGGGTGTCTATTATATAAATCTTGGGTTTGATTCTCTGGATGGGTTAGATCTTTTTAAAATCTCAGGATCTTTTGGGTGGCTGGATGAGGCCGAACGAACCACCACTTGCTTGGTATCTTTCGTTGTCTTCTTGGTTTATTCCTGTCACCCTCTGACCACATGTCCTGTTTTATTTTCTTCAGTTATCCTTTTTGTCTTCAGCGACACGCTGGGAGTATGGGATACGTGTGCAAGTAGCTGATGTATGAGTTTTCAGATGTTTGCTAATTTATAGACCCCTTCCAAATTTGAATCGACATCAACTGGCATGTAGAGTTAACTTTGGAAAACAACCTCATGTTGCACGTTGAGATGATATTTCATACCTTATAGTCAGGTGGCATCAGGATTGCTCCAGTAAGCCTGAAGAGTCACTTACAGGTTACAGCCATAAGTATGAGCACCTGATTTATTGACTCAATGGCATGCTGCCACATAAAACTGCCAACACACCCATTTTTGATGGTTCAAGACGTATTGTTTGTGATTTTGATGACACTTCCATGGCAGGTGGGTTTGGTTTCAGAGGCGAGCATCATCTAGCTGGACAGCTAATATTCTTAGTAATCATTTGGACCCATTTTTTATATATGATTATCATATCCGGTGGTATTCGAAGGAATCCCTTGAAAGAGACAATTTATATGTCATAGTAGAGTACTTAGAGATCTAGGTTCATAGTGCAAACTGTTGTTGTTTCCCAATTGTTGATTCTGTTTAGTGTTGGCCTCTTGGGAATCAGTTAATAAGTCTGCTCAATTATTATTTTGAAGCATATGGGGAGTTCGTGAGGAAATTAACATGAAGCATATTGTCATCTTCTGAAACTGGTGCTGATAATGGTTTACCCGTTGGAAGGAGTCCTCAGAGGATGGTAACAAGTATGAGTTCACAGCTATCTGTAGCACTTATATTTAGGAACAGAGCACCAGATCTAGTTTCAGTTGAAGAGCCTATTACTCTTGGAAGTTGTACATTTCTTGAATGGTATTTTCCTCTTCCATTCAAGAGCAACAATCGGCATGACAGACCTCAGATGTCATGAACTGATTGAATTTCTGATATTACACAATCTTCTGTGTCTGAGATTACAACACCCACATCGCCTTTTTGCTGAGGCCACTTCTTCAGATTGATATCGTTGTAATCTGATGGAAGATATGGCATTAGCCACTGCAAAGAACTCTTTCTTTCTTCTGGGTATCTTTCGTTGTTTTCTTGGTTTATTCCTGTCACCATCTGACCACATGTCCTGTTTTGTTTTCTGCCAATTATTATTCTTGTCTTCAGTGACCCACTGGGATGAGTTGTAAAATGCTTGCTAAGCTATAGGTCTATTTCAAATTTAAATCGACACCAACGTGCCATGCAGAGTTAGCTTTGGAAAACCATACCGTGTTGCACGTTGAGGTGATGATGCATACCTTACAGCCTATCAAATAGGTGGCATCAGGATTGTGCCTGTGAACCTAAAGCAAGTCACTTACAGGCATAAGCACGAGCATCTAATATTTGGACGCAATGGCATGCTGCCACATAACAAAATTACTTTCAAATATGTATCCTTTGCAAAAATATATTGAGTAAAGAAGCTAGTTAGTTGCCAAAATTACTTTTGTTGTCCACTTGAAATGGTTCAATATGTATCCATTGCAAAAATATATTGAGTAAAGAAGCTAGTTAGTTGCCAAAATTACCTTTGTTGTCCACTTGAAATGGTTCAATATGTATCCATTGCAAAACAAGGCATTTTGATAGCACTCCTATGACAAGTGAGTTCTATCTATTTTAGAAATGGGCATCATCTAGCTGGACCGCTAATATTTGTAGTTTTGCTTTGGACCTATTACTATTTTCTATATATGATTATCATATGAGGTGGTGGTGGACTGGTGGTCACCCATTGGCCCAAAGGGACAATTTTTTGGTCGCAGTTAGAATAGCTAAAGATCTGGGTTCATACTGGGGATGCATGTTCTTTTAGTTTTTATTTTGAATAGTCTTGGAAATTAATTGACAAGTCTGGCTGATATGCTCATTGCTCATGAGAAAATTAACACAAATCATATTGTCATGCTCCTGAAACTGATAGGGAGAATGGTTCCTCGAAGAGCGGTAGTAGTTCAAGTTCACTGCTGACTTTATGCACCTATATTTAGGAACAGGGCAACAAATGTAGTCAACTGAAGAGCTTATTCTACAACATTTCAGTTTGTAGAATAGTGATCAGCCAATCTGCAAGAACCCTTTCTTCCTCCCGGGTTCACACCCCATGTCCTGGCACAACTGGTCATTGTACCAGATGTGGAGAGCTCCAGCGCAAGATCCATGGAAGTATTCACGAGAGTACCTCTTCATGTATTCATCCCATTCCTTTATATCCATCTCCATAGATTTTATGCTAGGCAACTGAAATGCTCCATCATGGAAATGTGTCAACCATTTGGAGTGCATGTTGCTATGCTCTCAGAGTAGCCGATGATCGCCAATTGCGTGGTCCTAGGATGCACGCATTGCCTGCCCAGTTCACAAAATTCACTGTGAGCTTCTGCATATGTACAGACAGACAAACAAACATGTTTAAGAGAAAGACAGATTAAACCTGTAGAGAGGAATACTACTGGATGGCGGGCCAGTCACAGTGTCTCTGAGCAAGGATGATGTGAACATCCCCTTGAGCTTTTGGTCTGCTTTGTATCCGGTGACGAATATGACCACATCGCTCTTTATATATCGGCGTGGATTCTCCTTCGACAATCACACCTTGTTTGCAGAAACTGAAGCTCTTTGCTTTCTTGAGAACAATGCTTCCTTGATCAACCATGTCATAGAATTTGTCTAGCAATATGGCAACCAAGCATGAGCTGATGGCCTGGAGGAAACTGTGGTCTGGCACCATGCCGTGCCTATCCATAGGCACCGCCCATCTGTAGTAGCTCTCGACAAACTTCGAAAGGAGCCATCTCTGATCAGTGTATATATTCAGGTTGAATAAATGCATGAGCACAAATAGATGATCTGTAGTTACTTAAAAGAGTGGTGTGGTATAAGTAGAAACTCTGGCTGGTGGCCATTACCAAGGGTGATAAGAAGGTAGCAAGAATGCTAAGGATCAGCCCCTCTCCTGGCTTGTGAACTAGGAGCTCCGAGAAGTGGTTGAGGTAGAAGAATGCAATGGGAATGCCCCAGGCGTAGTAGTCAGGTATGATCCATCTCTTCGTCCGACAGATTATTGTGCATGCGTACTTGGCTCCTGAGTGCAACAACAGTGAACAATTAAATTAGGACATTTTCTCTGAACTCTTTTTTCTTTTGATCACCCTGCAGTGGAGAGTTACAGGAAAGCTAGAGATCTCACCGTTTGTGTTTGCGCACTCTGCAGCAATGTCAACAGCGGACTTCTGGTAACCGACAACAGTACCGAAAAAGGCTTTCGCCCCTGATAAGCTCGGTGGACTTTGCAGCGCCCATGTCGGAGTGGATCACCGTGCCGTCAAAGTTCTCCAGCCCTTTGTTCGGCGGGAATGTGGGAATGTTGGGGACGCCGCTGAATCTCCCAGTGCACAGGATCACAAAGTCAGTGACGTATGTCTGGAAATCAGCTGTTGCCGACGCACCAATCTGTTCAAGTGTTGATGCAGACCTGTTTTCTCACTGTCAACTATTGTCACTTTGTCAGCTCTTAACTACAATGTTTTTACTGCTAGTGCAAGAAAATTATTATTTTCACCTTGTTCTCATGGATCTTGAGGTTCTTTGCAGATGTCATGTCCTCACCCGGTCACCCCCGACCGCTGGTTCCGGTTGCGCCGACGAAGCAACCCTCGGTCAGCGCGGCGGCTAGGGATGTTAAGGGAGGCTGCGGCGCCGGCGAATCTCTTCTCCATCGGCGCGGGGGCATGAATCTCAGGGAGTCAGCGTCTGCTCGGTCGCGGCAGAGCGGGAGGTCGCATGGTCCCACGTAAGTTTGAGCTAATCCCGCGTGGGTGCCCACGATCACGATTTTTGTGGGCTCCGCCCACATCCACGTACAGCCTGATTCATACATACGGTCCCGTCCGTGGGCGCTACGATTCGACGATGATCCGTTGCTTCCTCGGATACAAATACGAAAATCGCAAGAGCCAATCACAAGGCGGTAAACGTATCACGTACGTACGTCCTGTACGCTGCAGCCAGGGCTGTATCTCCTGTATCTGTATGTATGCAGTCAATTGCAAAAAACCACCACATTTGCGGCTAGGTTTGCAAGAAACCACCAACTCGTTAATCCGTTGCAAAAACACCGGAAAATTTGTTAAGTCGTTGAAAAAAGCACTGATCGGAAGATTTGGCATGTTTAATCACTTTCTTACAAGTGGGGCCAGATTGTAAGGAATTGATTTAGCAAAAAAATAACACATACACCCCTAGATCTAAAACACAAAAGCAATCAGACCCTCCCAACACCGACGCCCTATCCACTACGTGCTGCCGCCGGTCTGCTCCATCATCGCCTCAACCACAACCAGCAACGGCGTCGGCAGCAGCAGCGGCCGGGCCATCGACCGCCACTCGCCGCGCCTCTGCGACCCTCGCCGCTCCTCCACCTCCAAGCCGCCAAGGCCAAGCACGAGTACCAGAAGACGTTGCTGAGGAAGAGACCGAAGGCTCTGTTAAACGAGAGTCTGGCAGACTGTGAAAGGACCGGGTTAGCCCCCTTCTGCAAGACCAACCTAGCCCCAGCGGTAAGCCGCCGACTTTAACCTTTCAACTTCTTCTGCATATAACCTTGATCTGAACCGTTTTAAGAAGTCATTACTGTATTTCTCAGGCTGATGATAAGTTCTGGCGGGTCAAATATGACCATGAGGCGGCCAAGAAGGTCAGGAAGGCGAAGAAAGCCGCCCCTCGTAAAAAAGGAAGCAGACCTACTGCTTCGGAGCTGATGCAACTAAGCGACAGCTCCGAGTCAGAGGTAACCCCTAAGCCTTTAAATTCTTTCTGTACTTGTTATTTGTTGCTGTCCGCCTTATCAACACTTGCTCATTGACAGGATGACACCGGCGCCAGTAACCCGGTGGTTGAAGAGGTAACGTCACTTTCCTCCGACTCGGAGCCCTTACCACAGCTGAAAGTCCAAAGGGTAACCCGGAAAGTAAGCTTTTCACATCCTTTAGGTCATCAAGACCCTCAATTTCTTTTGAAGCGACAGGTTCACGAAAACCGGCGTCATACCCGGACCAATAAGGACTCCAATCTCTCCGCCGGGTTACCCGACGCAACAAGGAAGCGTCGCATTGAGGTTTTTTCTCACTTGTACCCTTTTCATCCATTGGCGGGTGTTATCCGTCAGCCACTCAACTCTTCTGACTCCAATTATCAGGAGACCTCCCCTCTTCGGGTGACTCCATGCAGTCAAATCTGCCGGCCTTCAAGACTGCGCCCGGGTAACAACAATCTTCTTACATTATCTTTGTCTGTACTTACTTTTTGTGTGCCTAACACTTCTGTCTTTTCAGTGCCCAGGCAAAGCTCACAAAAAGAGCGAAGAAGACCAGGTCAGCCGGAGTGCCGGACTTACCTGACCCGGAGGTGACGGCTGAAGAGCCGCCGGCTGCCTCCGCCCCCGAAGCCACCACTTCAATGGACACGGCACCTGAGGCCTCTGCCCCGATTACCAAGGCAACGACCGAAGCTTCGGTTAATCCGGAGGCCTCCGGCTCAGCTCCACCAGCAGACGACCCGGACGTGGTAATCACCCGGACGGAGTTCGTTGAGCCGGGGAGACCGACCGTGTTGGCCAAATGCTCCGCGAAGGGGGAGCTGCTGCAGCCCCACCGGGTGAACCTGGACCTCTCCGGCTACACCGACTTGAGCATTGGAGAGCTCGTCTCTGGCTACATCAGCCAAGTACACAAAAGCCGGGACGCCGAGGTCGCCATGGTCAACCAGATCCAACAAAAATTTGAGGTATCCTTCTGCTGTCTTCTTACTTACTGCATAGCTACCTTTGCCATGCTAGCTCCCAAGTCGACGACTTATGCTTGAATATGTTGTAGACTTAGGTTCCGGTTTACTCAACTGAGCCGGCAGTATATAGATAGATACGTTCAATATACATTAGCCCCCAAGTGTCAAGTGTCTTTGCTTGGAAAACGCTTGGGACTTATATAATGACTGTTAATTAACCCGGAAATATATGCAGGCTGTTGGCAAGAAATTAGAGGCGGACCTTGCGGATCTCAAGAGCCGGCTGAAGATGCAGGAGATGGAGACCCGGAAGGCAAACGCCAAGTTTGTATCCAGCATCGCCGCTCAAGAAAAATTGAAGACCGAGTTTGATGCTGAGAAAAAAGCCTGGGTCGAAGAGAAGGCCGCACTGGTGACCCGGGCGGAACAGGCGGAGAAGGCCCTCGCTGAGAAGACCGCCGAGCTCTCCGGCCTAAAGCGCCAGGTTTCCCAAATGGTGGCCGCTATCTTTGGTAAGTCGCCTCACTGGCTTTCATCAAGTTTGTATATGTCATGATTCATCCTTGTCACCGGCTTATCTGATTCTGTTAAACAGGTCCCAGGAGTGCCAACCTCAACCAGAGCGTGGTCACCAAGTTAAAGGCCGTGTACACCCTAGTGGAACAGCTCTACACCGGGTCACAGCGTGCCTTAGCTGTGCTGGCCTTATCCAACGAGGTGCCAACTCATCTGGCCGAAGTCCTGCGCCGGCTCGCCGTTCTGCCTCAGCGGATCTAAGAGCTACGACGGGCCTCCGCGAGAGCCGGAGCAATCGCCGCGCTGAGCCGGGCCAAGGCATTCCTGCCGGAGCTAGACCCGGCAGACATCGCCCTGGGCTATCCAAGCCTGAAGGAAGACGGCTCAGCTTTCGACCAGAAGGACTTCGCGGCGTGTGTTAAGGCTGTACGCCCGGTGGCCACCCTCATCGGGAACGACACCGATCTGACCAAGTATCAGCCGGGTTATGACGCGGAGAATCAGAGGATTCCAACCCTTCGCTATGAAACCCTCAACCTGATCCCGCCGGCTCGTCAGCACACCTTCGCCCCGGAGATTGACCCGGCCGGGTTAATTGACGAAGAAGCCCAATTCGAAGCTCTCAGCGGCATCGACTGGAAGTCTTCAACCTTCGAGGTCTTGGGATCAGCCGGAGGAGAAGATAGGAATGAGCCGGGGACTTCAACTCATCAAGCATCATAATTTGGCCGGCGGTTCGTCAAATAATGTTCCACCTTTAAGACTTGAAGAGTTATTGTAATAGAGTAGGTGCAACAGTTCATCTCTGCCGTGCCATCGTGCACGTTTTGAATGCGAAAGCCCTTTGAAATTGTCTCTTTGATGCTTCTCCGGGTCATAATCATCCCTTTGTTTTTCTCAACCTTAAAAGGTGCCTTTAAGTATCTGCATAGAAAGGCAAATCACAAGTCTCGAGGCGGCTTACCGCCCTGAGAATCGGGTGTTTGAGATAAATAACCCGGAATATGAATCAAAAAAGACTGGTCCTTAATTATACTCTGAATATGGCCGAAATAACACATTTAACGGCCTGTAAGCATACTTTCGGTTTAAATAACCCGGGTAGTAAGGTTGGTACCTTAACTCCGATTTACTTGCCTTGATGACACCCATGATGTTCAATTAACACTGTAAACCAAAGTTAAGCCGGCAAATGAAACCCGGTCATGCACACCTTATCATAATCAGAGTAAACTTGTGATAAAGCAGAAGAACTTAGGGGCTTCCGGTTCGAATACGACCAGAGACCCGGCCCAAAGGGGTTAAGCCAAGATTCGGATACGATCATATAGCCCCCAGTGGGTGTGGCGATGCCAATCAAGAGGGTACCGACAGCTATGTTCTCTTTGGTTCGAATACGACCCATGTTTGAACAGGAAGCCCCCAAGTGATTCTTAAAATTGTTTAACGACGCTGATTCGAATACGATCCACGTCGGTTCTCAGAGGGGTTAAACTATGATTCAAATATGACGAAAGGTAACCTCCCAATGAGCTCGGCACTTTGCCAATCAAATGGGTATCGACAGCTATGTTCTCTTTGGTTCGAATACGACCCATGTTTGAACAGGAAGCCCCCAAGTGACTTTACTGCTTTACGGCTAGATCCGAATACAATCATAAGCCGGATCCTCCTTTAAATCATCATGTAAAAAACAACACGTGCATATTTGGAGGAGGAAAAAGGACAGAGGTCCTGCTTTATTGCTTATCATAATATATACATGGCTGAGACAAATATGTACACCACGAGAGCCGGTAGCTCAAGTGTAGTAAGGCCGAAGCTGAGCTATGTTCCACGGCCGACGGGTTTCTTTCTCAGATTTACGTGAATCTTTGTGCTCCCGAATATCAATGAGGTAATATGACCCGTTGTGCAAGTTCTTGCTGACCACAAAGGGCCCTTCCCAAGGTGGGGATAACTTGTGTGCATCTGTTTGATCCTGGATGAGCCGGAGCACAAGGTCGCCTTCCTGGAAGACCCGGGATTTGACCCGGCGGCTATGATATCGGCGCAAGTCTTGTTGGTAAATCGCTGACCGGGCTGCTGCCACATCACGCTGTTCATCCAACAAGTCAAGAGCATCCTGGCGCGCCTGTTCATTATCCGTCTCAACATAAGCCGCCACGCGAGGTGAGTCGTGACGAATGTTGCTGGGGAGGACTGCTTCTGCTCCATAAACCATGAAGAAAGGCGTAAAGCCTGTAGATCTGTTAGGAGTAGTATTGATGCTCCATAAGACGGAGGGCAACTCCTCCACCCAACAACCCGGCGTCCGTTGCAAAGGGAACAAAAGCCGGGGCTTAATGCCCTTCAGAATCTCCTGATTAGCTCTCTCAGCTTGACCATTGGATTGAGGATGAGCCACTGAAGAAACATCAAGCCGGATATGCTCTCGTTGACAAAACTCTTCCATGGCGCCTTTGGAAAGATTGGTGCCATTGTCGATTATAATGCTGTGCGGAAAGCCAAAGCGAAAAATCACCTTTTTCATAAATTGAACCGCCGTGGCTGCATCGCACTTGCTAACGGGCTCAGCCTCTACCCACTTTGTGAACTTGTCAACTGCCACCAAGAGGTGGGTCTTCTTATCCTTGGACCGTTTAAAAGGCCCAACCATATCAAGCCCCCAGACCGCAAAGGGCCAAGTGATTGGGATCATCCTCAACTCCTGAGCCGGCACATGAGCCCGTCGTGAGAACCTTTGGCAACCATCACATTTACTGACCAAGTCCTCTGCATCAGCATGAGCCGTCAGCCAATAAAAACCATGACGGAAAGCCTTGGCCACAAGGGATTTTGAGCCGGCATGATGGCCACAATCCCCTTCATGGATCTCACGCAAGATGTCTTGGCCTTCCTCAGGGGAGATACAACGTTGAAATGCCCCTGAAACACTGCGATGATGCAACTCGCCATCGATGACGATCATTGACTTAGCCCGCCGGGTTATTTGCCTGGCCAAAGTTTCATCCTCAGGCAACTCTCCCCGGGTTATATAAACCAGATATGGCATTGTCCAGTCGGGTATGACATGAAGAGCCGCCACCAGTCGTGCCTCCGGGTCAGGGATAGCCAAGTCTTCCTCTGTAGGCAACTCAACCGAAGGGTTATACAGGACATCCAGGAAAGTGTTAGGCGGCACCGGCTTTCGCTGAGAGCCTAGCCGGCTTAGAGCATCAGCCGCCTCGTTCTTCCTGCGATCAATGTGCTCCACTTGGTATCTCTGAAAGTGCCCAGCAATGGCATCAACCTCGCGGCGATAAGCCGCCATGAGAGGATCCTTAGAATCCCACGTGCCTGATACTTGTTGAGCCACCAAGTCTGAGTCACCAAAGCACCTTACCCGGCTTAAGCTCATCTCCTTAGCCACCCGAAGACCGTGGAGCAAAGCCTCGTATTCAGCCGCATTGTTAGTGCAAGGAAACATCAACTGTAGCACATAATGGAACTTGTCACCTTTAGGGGAAGCCAATACAACGCCAGCCCCCGAGCCCTCCAGCTGCCTGGACCCATCAAAGTGAATAGTCCAATAAGTGTTATCCGGCTTTTGCTCAGGCACTTGTGACTCTGTCCAATCATTGATGAAATCCACCAAAGCCTGAGATTTAACAGCAGTGCGTGGCACATATTTGAGGCCATGAGGTCCAAGTTCTATAGCCCACTTAGCAATTCTCCCTGTGGCCTCTCTGTTTTGAATAATATCACCAAGAGGGGCAGAACTGACCACAGTGATGGGATGACCCTGAAAATAATGCTTAAGCTTCCGGCTCGCCATGAACACACCATACACAAGCTTCTGCCAATGCGGGTACCGCTGCTTGGACTCCATGAGCACTTCGCTGACATAATAAACCGGCCGCTGAACCGGATGCTCCTTACCCGCCTCCTTGCGCTCCACCACAATAGCCACGCTGACGGCTCGTGCGTTTGCCGCCACATACAGTAGCAAGGGTTCCTTATCAACCGGAGCAGCAAGGACTGGGGGCTCTGCCAGCTGCCTTTTCAAATCCTCAAAAGCGGTATTAGCTGCATCATTCCAGACAAAGTTATCAGTTTTCTTCATCAACTGATATAAGGGCGTAGCCTTCTCACCCAAACGGCTTATAAACCGGCTTAAAGCAGCGATGCGACCCGCCAAGCGCTGAACGTCATTTATACACGCCGGCTTAGCTAGGGAGGTGATGGCCTTGATCTTCTCCGGGTTAGCCTCGATGCCTCTGTCAGAAACCAAGAAGCCCAATAGTTTGCCTATCTTATAGACCCGGAGATTATCAAAGGTTTCCCTTAAATCATCTATCAGGGTTTCCTCCTTGATGGATTTAACCACAATATCATCCACGTAAGCGTGAACATTGCGCCCGATCTGTTTATGAAGACAGTTCTGTACACAGCGCTGGTAAGTCGCCTGTGCACACTTGAGTCCAAAGGGCATAGACACATAGCAGAAGGCTCCAAAGGGGGTGATGAACGCCGTCTTCTCCTGGTCCTTAACTGCCATCTTAATCTGATGATACCCGGAATAAGCATCCAAGAAACTTAAGCGTGCACAACCTGCCGTAGCATCAATGATTTGATCAATACGGGGGAGGGCAAAAGGATCAGCCGGACACGCCTTGTTCAAGTCCGTGTAGTCCACACACATCCGCCAGGTGCCGTTCTTCTTGAGTACGAGCACCGGGTTAGCCAACCATTCTGGGTGAAAAACTTCAACAATAAACCCGGCCGCCAAGAGCCGGGCCACTTCTTCACCAATGGCTTTCCACCTCTCTTCATTAAACCGTCGAAGGAATTGTCTGACCGGCTTAAATTTCGGATCAACATTGAGAGTATGCTCAGCGAGCTCTCTAGGTACACCTGGCATGTCAGAAGGTTTCCATGCGAAGATGTCCCTATTCTCACGGATGAACTCGATGAGCGCGCTTTCCTATTTTGGATCCAGATTGGCACTGATGCTAAACTGCTGAGATGAATCTCCTGGAACAAAATCAACAAGCTTAGTTTCATCAGCCGACTTAAATTTCATCGCCGGCTCAGTCTCCGTAGTCGGCTTCTTCAGAGAGGTCATGTCTGTTGGGTCAACATTGTCTTTGTAAAACTTCAACTCCTCTGTAGCACAAACAGACTCTGCATAAGCTGCATCACCTTCCTCACACTCCAGAGCCACCTTTCGGCTGCCGTGAACCGTAATGGTCCCATTGTGACCCGGCATCTTGAGCTGTAAGTACACATAACACGGCCGTGCCATGAACTTGGCGTAAGCCGGCCGTCCAAATATAGCATGGTATGGACTTCTTATCTTGACCACCTCAAAGGTCAACTTCTCCACCCTGTAGTTGTTCTCATCACCAAAAGCCACTTCCAATTCGATCTTGCCGACTGGATAAGCCGACTTACCAGGTACCACACCATGGAAGATAGTGTTTGACTGGCTGAGGTTCTTATCAACCAACCCCATACGGCGAAAAGTCTCATAATAGAGGATGTTGATGCTGCTGCCTCCATCCATGAGTACTTTTGTGAACTTATAACCTCACACCTGAGGAGCCACCACTAAGGCCAAGTAGCCCGGGTTATCCACCTGGGGAGGGTGATCCTCCCTACTCCATACTATAGGCTGCTCAGACCACCGCAAGTAGCGTGGAACCGCCGGCTCAACATCATTCACAGCCCTCTTGTGAAGCTTCTGATCTCGTTTGCACAAACTAGTGGTAAACACATGATACTGTCCACCGCTAAGCTGCTTTGGGTTGGTCTGATAACCCCCCTGCTGCTGTTGATGACCCTGACCAGACTGTTGATTAAAGCCCCCTTGACCGTTCTGAGGACCGAAATTTGATCCGCGCCCGGGCCATGAAAGCCGCCGGCGCCTGAGCCGCCGGCCGGGCCATTGTAGCTCTTAAAGGCCCTCATGATCGCGCAATCCTTCCACAGATGAGTCGCTGGCTTCTCTCTAGAGCCATGCCTTGGACAAGGTTCATTCAACAGCTGCTCCAGCGTTGGACCTGACCCGCCGCCTCGGGGAGGGGGCCTCCCCTTGCGTCGCTGGTTATTACCTTGGGAATTGGCGTTGGCTACAAACTCTAGGCTGCCATCGGCCTTACGCTTGCCTCCTCCTTGGTTCCCCGGGTTAAACTGAGGACCCTTGCCATTGCCGTTCTTCTTTCCCTTCCCTGTCCTTTCATCGTCTGAAGGGGGATCCTTGGTACCATCGGAATCGGCGTACTTGACAAGAGCCGCCATTAGTGTACCCATATCGGTGCAGTCGCGCTTAAGCCGCCCGAGTTTCATCTTAAGGGGCACAAAGCGACAGTTCTGTTCCAACATTAAGACTGCAGAGCCGGCATCCATCTTATCTGATGAATGTATGATCTCCTTGACCCGGCGAACCCAATGGGTCGTGGATTCACCCTCTTGCTGCTTACAGTTAGTCAAATCCACAATTGACATAGACTGCCTACAGGTATCTTTGAAGTTTTGGATGAACCGGGCTTTCAGCTCAGCCCAAGACCCGATGGAATTCGGTGGTAGCCCTTTCAACCACGTGCGGGCAGTTCCATCTAACATCATGGTGAAATACTTGGCCATGGCCGCCTCACTGACCTCCAGCAATTCCATAGCCATCTCATAACTCTCAATCCAGGCTGCAGGCTGTAAGTCAGATGTATAGTTAGGCACCTTCCTAGGGACCTTGAAGTCCTTAGGTAGATGTTCATTACGGATAGCTGGCACCAAACAGGGGACACCCCCGGTCCTGGTAGGGATACCCACATCAACGGGAGTCATCGGATAAGCCGGGGGGGGGGGTCTGGTAAGCCGTCAATTGAGGCACTTGCTCCGCCTCTTGCCGCGCTTGGTCTGCCGCGTAAAAGGCTCCATTATGAGCTGGGCCATGGCCAGGGGGCGGGTCATGGCGTCGGACATTGCTTGAGCCGGTTGCTGAGACCATGTGCCGGCTGTAACTCGGGCTCTGACCCGGACGGGGGGTCGAGTGGATCCTATCCCGGCTGTAGGAGTACGCTTCTTGCTGTGCCAGTGCCGTCTGTAGGAGTTCCCTGACCCGGCGGGTTTCGATGGCCGCCGGAGAATCGCCGTCAACGGGGAGAGCCGCCAGCCGTGCTGCAGCAGCTACCATGTTCTCCAGCGGGTTATCATAATGACCCGGGGGTATTGGCACATACTGAGGCGGGACAGGGGGCACCTGGGGAGGCCCCATCGCTCGTGGCTGAATAAGGGGTCCAGACCCGGGCGCTCTGACCCCTGGCGGGTTACTAGACCCTGCACCTGGTGTGTTGAAGAGGTTGCGTGGATCGTAAACCGGTGGGAGTCGAGACCGGGCCTTCTGATGCCTCCTTCTCATGACCTCATTGGCCGCGTTCTGGTCCATCGTGAGTTGGAAGGACTGCGCCTGAATCAGCTGAGTCCGGGCATCGAGAGCCGCCCGCTCCGCAGCCAGCCTGATCCCTTCCGCTGCAAGATCCTCTTTAGCTTTTATTAGATCCAATTTTAACTGTGCCACCTCCGCATCATGCTGAGCTTGATCCGCCGGGTCAACCATGGCGGTTAACAGGGCCGCCATCTTGTCCGTGAGATCCATCAGCACCTGAGCCGGAGAAGGCACCGGGTTTCCCGATCCAGCAGCGAGGTTCTGAACAGGCTGCGCACCAGCCATAAAAACTCCAACCTGACTTGGCGGCTCAAAAAGGTCCGGAATACTGTCGCCATCGGAACAACCCATGAGCCTGCCGTCTTGAAGTTGGTACAACGAGTTTGACTCATCGGTGGCCGACTCGCCATCAGAGCCGGCGGCCGCCTCATCACCAGACCCAGATGGATCAGAGGGCCCTCCATGGATGCATCCCACAAAAGCGCGCCTTAAGGCAGGCCGGGCCCGGGCGGGTCGTGCGCGCTGAGCCGTTTCGATGAGACCGGCGCAGAGATCCGGCTCAGGGCCCGGTTCACCAATCTTGCCAATGAAAACGTGAATTCCGCCGAAGGGGACCCGGTACCCGTACTCAATTGAGCCGGCGTCGGGGCCCCAGTTTGCATCGTCGATGTAGAGCTTGCCGCGACGACTCTTGGTCATCCGGCCTGCAGCGTATCCCTTGATCCCTTCGAAGCTGCCCTTCAAGAACTCAAATCCACCGTGCGCTGGCCCCACGGTGGGCGCCAACTGTCGTGGAATTGTCACGGCAGATGTCCTCGAGCTAGGACTTAATCGTGGAGCCATCGCAACTAGGAAGCTTGAAGGGGTTATGCGGGACAAGGAACACGAGGGTTTATACTGGTTCGGCCCCTTACGGTGAAGGTAAAAGCCTACGTCCAGTTTGAGGTGATATTGATTAGGGTTACGATCGCCTGGGAGCTAAACAGCTATGCCCGGCTCTCGATGATATTGTATATCGCCACTAAACCGCTGCCGGGTCGTCCCTTTATACAGGGAGGCTGACGCCCAGCAGCCCTTAGAGTCCCGGCCCGCTCATAAAAGCGTCCGGCTCGGACTCTAAACTATACTTGCCTTACACTACAAGTCTACTATAATAATGATTGTAACTACGGGCCTTAAGCCATATCCGGGTCTCAGCCCATCTCTGGCCCATCGTCTTGAAACTTGGCTCCGGGCTTCTGGCAATGACCGTACGAGTAACCCGGCCCCTCCTGGCGGGTGATTCTAAGGTCTATATCCTCAACACTCCGGCTACTCCAAGCAGCAGCACGGCCATGGCAGTAAGAAGAAGAAGAAGAGCACCACCGCTGTTGCTGGGACTTCAGAGAAGAGGTTGGTAAGCCCGGCGACGTCATCCAGGTTCCTCAACTCCTCCTGCCTGCAGTCCGATGACCTCGACGTCCTCGCGCTACCCCCGCCTCCGCCGCCGCCGTTCATCGACGTGTTCCCCAGCGGCGAAGGGAAACCGCCGTCCTTCATTGACGTGTTCCCCGGCGACGCCTCGCTCCCTCTTTCCTTTGCCAAGATCGCTGAGCGGCCGGCCCCGTGCGTGGGGATGTTGAAGGCGGCGGGGAGATCGCGGGTGATGAGCCAGTGCGAGAGCGGAATGAGCTCGTCCGGCGACGGCAGGTCCTCGTCGAAGCGCCCGAACCAGCTGGGCTCCTCCTCCTCCCTCATCCTCCCGACCCGGAGCATAGCGGCGGCGGATAGCAGCAGCTCGGCGGCGACGCGTAGTGGACAAGGCGTCGGTGTTCCACGGGGGAGGGTCTGATTGCTTTTGTTTTTTAGATCTAGGGGTGTATGTGTTATTTTTTTCTAAGTCAATTCCTTACAATCTGGCCCCACTTGTAAGAAAGTGATTAAACGGGCCAAATCATCCGATCAATGCTTTTTGCAATGACTTAACAAATTTTCCGGTGTTTTCTGCAACGGATTAACGAGTTGGTGGTTTTCTGCAAACCTAGCCGTAAATGTGGTGGTTTCTTGCCATTGACTCGTATGTATGCAGCTCTCCGAGTCCGATTCAATCACCGACGCAAAGGAGAAAAAAGTCCGATTCAGTCACCTGGCACGGAGCCTATATTAATCCACGGCCACAAGAGAGGTACCGTTCGATCCAAGATGGCATCGTCGTCGAGAAGCAAGTACGGCGGAGGAAGAGGAGGCGGACGTCCTGTGCGCGCGCTGGATCTTCCTCTATGTAGCGGTGCTCCACCTTGGCCTCTTCGCCATCACCGCCGTGATCTCCTACACGCACGTGTTCCCCCGCGCCAAGAAGTTTGACAAGATCTTCTTTGGGGTCATGGGAGCGGTTTCCCTGTCCGTCGCCGTTGGCATCATCTGCGTGCTTCTACGGGGGGACTTCCCCTTCCGCAACAAGCATGCCACCGCCCGAGTCGTTGACCTGCCGCTCGCCGATGTGTCCTAGCCGTCTTTGGTTAAGTTGGTTGTTTCTAGTGCACGAATTGATTTATGTGTGCTAGCCATCAGTAATATTTGACTGATCTTTTTTGCTCGGCATACTGTTTTTCAAGACAATACGCGGTTACCGGCGGTATCCTTGCATCTATCTTCATATCTTATGTTAGAAAATGATTTTACTAAATCTCAATTGCTATTACTTGTCGCTTACGCGATGTTGGAATCATAGATCTGATGTTGGAATCCTTGCAATGGTCACTGATTAAAGGACCTCAAGCCTCTGTCACTGTAAATAAGTTCATCCAGCTGCTCAACTTGTGGAAGTTAGTTTGCCCAGTACAACTCTCCCGGATCAAGCTGACAATTGGAGATGGTCGCGCGGCTCCTCTCGACACTGCTCTTCTACAAAAGCTTCTATTGAGGGATGGCCGTTATGCGCTTCGGCCAATGCCATTTGGAAGAGCTGGGCACCCCTCCATCGTTCAAAGACACGATGACTAGCCGGGAATATCGACCAAAATCTCGGGGGTTTACCTGGTGAGGAAATCTCCAATACCCTCTCCTCAGATGAGATTCACGAGGCCCCTGAGGAGCAGGCGCGGAAGCTCAAAACCTATAGGAAAAAATTCTCGGCATGCAGGAACATCCACGAGGACGGATCTACCTCTAATGCTAAGAAAAGAGTATGGCTTGTGTAGCTCCGGTGCAAACCACCTTTTGAGGAGGCTCAATCCTACAATTCCAGGAGGGAAGAAAAAATGGTCGCTCGGAATATGGTCGCAGTGGTACCGGGCTCACCACGCCCGAGAACCTACTCCGGCAAGATGACCATCCAATTCCATGGGACGGACTACCCGGAGAACCATCTTCATCCAGGACAATATCCACTAGTAGCGGCACCGATGATATCAAGGGACAGGGTACATCGAATTTTCGTAGACGGAGGGAGCTCCTCAGTTTAATAATCCTAATGCAGACTTTGGAGCAAAGGCAAATACCGCAAAAGATCCACCTCGACGGAGTTGTTTTACGGGCTCCTCCCACAAACAACCCACAATCCTTTGAGAAGGATCACCCTCCCGGTAATCTTCGGAGAGAAAGGATACAAGAAGCAGGATTGCTCATTCAAGGTGATAGGCTTTGACATGCTTTTTGTTTTTCCGAAAATTAGGATAACCCCGGGCCTCTGCATTGAGCGACACACGCACGCACGCACGCACGCATATTCGCGACTAGTATGCGTCCATTCTCAATCCAACATCTCACAAGCAAAGATTTCAGATATCATGGAAGTTGGTTTTATAGTTTTTATTAAAATTCGACGAAATTTTTTTTATCAAAATATGAGCACATTTTTTTTATATTTTACTTTCACTTTTTAGTTAAATACATGAAACTAAAGTAAATATGTTAAATACAGTACAAAATTAAATAAAATAAATATCTGAAAAATAAAAAATGGAACAATATTGAATGGAAGAAAAAACAAAAGAAAGTAAGAAAAAATGCGCTCCATCCCGCACTGGGTCGACCCAACTGCGTGAGTTTAGTGCAAGTTTGCTCGCGACCCCGCGCATGACATTTGCCAAGTGCATATTTATCTAGGCAAGCAAAAAGAAAAAGGAACATTTGGAATAAGCTTATAGTGGGCACCTATAAGATTTGCTCGATAATATTAATTGTTTGATTTTTTAGAATCATTTGCTTTTTTTAGGGATTTGGAATCATTTGCTATAAAAAGATAATATTGTTAACAAATATTTTTGGCCCAGGTACGTATGGCCTGGTACCTGGCGTCTCTAGCCCAAGAGTCAAAATCCTTGTAAGCACTGGTGCCTGGCCCGTTAATACGCCCCCGCCTGTCCCCCAGAAAACAAAATACGTATTACTGTACGTATTACGTCCTCCGTCCGGCTGCCGCTAGGGCTTCATCTCCCGTACGCACGCAGCTCGATTTAATCACCTGGCGGCACGAAGCTTCTTTATTTACGACCACAAGAGGCCCCCCGTTCGATTCGATCAATCCTAACTAGGAAGAGATGACATCGTCGAGAGGCAACTACCGCGTGATGACGGCGGAGGAAGAGGAGGCGGCCGACCGGTGCGTGGGCTGGATCTGGGTCTATATCGCGGTGTCCTTCCTCGGCATCTTCGCCTTCTCCGCTGTGATCTCCTACACACACGTGTTTGCCCGCGCCACCAGGTTCGACAAGATCTTCTTTGGGGTCCTGGGAGCGCCTTTTCTGCCCATCGCCCTTGGCATCATCTGCCTGCTTCTACGGGAGGACGGGCCCTTCCGCAACAAGCATGCCACCGCTCGAGTCGCCGACCTGCCGCCCGCCGATGTGTGCTAGCCATCTTTGGTTGTTTCTAGTGCGTGAATTAATGTTCGGAGTATTACTTTGTTTTATTTGATCCAGTGTAGTTCTCTTTCTGCTTGCTAGTTGTAACATCTTTTGTCCTTAGCTGGTGGGAAACCTGTACGTACTAGATTGTCAAAGGCACGCGTTGCTGCCCCCCTCGATTTTAACACTAATAGTAGTGATTGATGCAATTACACGTTAATCTAGAATTTTAATCACGTGGTATAATCATCACATTATATTTGAAGGCAATATTCAATCATGAGACATAATTGGAAAACATGCCCGTGCGTTGCAACGGAAGCAAACATGTTATGAGGGCCCTGTCAAGATGCAATGATGTCAGAAGACTTTTTTGACTTGAAATGGTGCCACTTCTCTGTTGCAAATCTTCCTTCCTTATATCCCAGGTCGCGCAAGGACGATGCTACTTGCAACAACAATGCCAGGACTTAGTCCACGACAAAGCTCCCAGCACCAAAGGCAAAAGTCATAGCAACATTTATTGCAGCTTCTGTGCAAATCAACTATAGATGCCCTACAATATTCATAATCATATTATAATGGTTATCACTCCCTTTTATAATTGTTTGGTGCTAATCAATATAATATGTGATTTATTTTTTGCGATGAATAAAATATAAGTTTTTAGTACAACATTTGTCAAAGGACCCTATTTTTATAACAGATCTGGGAATCTAAGAAGCAACTCATTACCTTGTCAACACCTTTATTACAAGCATACACGGAAGGGAAACGTTCGGGGCCGGCAGACCGGCCGAAGCTTCCGCCGGTTCAGTCCACGCGCGCACGCGCGATCCACTCGCGAGCAACCACGTGGCGCGGTGGACCCGAGACGAACTAGTCCTCCTACGTTATCCCTTCTTCTCTCCCACGCCGCTCGCTCTTATCCCCTTTTCTCGTATTCTTTTTGCTTTGAGCTCCCGCGCCTTCGCCTGCACATCCTCTAACTGGCAGCCTATATTCTTCTTCCTCACATCCCCCCTTCACGCCATGGCCATGGGCCACCTACCTCCTCGTCCTCATGGCGCACTCCTAGGTCCCCCAGCTCCTTGGCCGTGCTACTACGCCATTGGCGCGTGCTACAGCTGGCGATTAAATATACTGCAAGCAGCAGCAGTGAGGTTTGCAGCGGCGACGACAATGCATAGTTTTCGCTACAACCGGCACACGAAAAAGTTACCATTGTGGTTCAAAAAAAAAAGTTACCATAGGCGACGGGATTTGCTGCAATGGAGACGGCGAAGTTTGTGGCGGCGACGGCGGCCCTGTAATGTTTGCTGCAACCGGCAGCGGAAAAGCTACCACCGGCGGTCAATTTTGCTACAACCAGCGATTTTTTTCCCAAATGAAAAAAGTTGCAGCCGTTTACATGAAAGCTTCAACCACACATTTAAAAAGCTTCAACCCGTTTACATGAAATTGTTGGAACTGCTTTTCTTCCTCGACGATGGCCATGGCGTCTCTCTGTAGCAATTTTTTCTGCGTTCTTGGTTGAAGCACCATCATCGCCATTGTTTTCGCCAGTTGCAGCTTCATCGCAACATGGTCACAACATTTTTTTGCTGACGGTTCCAGCAATCGGCGTCTGGCAGTCTCTCGCCGTTGAAACAAATTACGTTGCCGGTTCCAGCTTTTTGTGCACATAGTTGTAACATCGACGGTGACGACATCACGGCTTCCACTACTGCTCTAGCCGGTTGCAACTTTCCTGTCAGTCGGTTCCAGCTTTTTTATCACCATGGTTGTAGCACCCCTGGGGTTTGGTTCCAGCATGCATCGCCACAGTCGCGTGGTAACCGTCTCCAGCACCGGCGGCGACCTACAGAGCACGAGCGGCGTCCTGGGGTGATATTTTTTGCTACAACCGGAGGCCTTTTTTGTTGTGAGTAGCGATGGATTTTGCTACCACTGATGTACATGGTGGCAGCGAGGCTACGAGCGGCGGCGCCGGCGAGGCTTTGAGCGCCGCCAGCGAGTGGTGGTAGCGGGGGCTCGAGCGAGAGGAGAGCGCAGCTGTTGCATGGGTGGAGCCGGGGACGAGGGCGGCGACCGGCGAGGGCGCCGACCGGCGACGGGGGCGTCGCGGGGGGTGCTTCAACCTTGGTCGCGGGGGGATGGCGGGGCGTCGGACGTCGCTGTGGGCCGTGCAATTTTGATTGGAGGGGAACAACCAGGAGGAGGACGAAGCAAGGGGGGGGGAGGGTCAGATCTGACGGCTTTTAATCATGGTATCGGGCGGCTGGGGCTCGACCGACCGAACGGTTCGGCCGGTGCGCCGGCGCCTATAAGTGCCCTACACGAAAGCGTGTAGGTTGGTCGCAAAAGGAGGACAGTGTGACCAAAAAAGAGAGGGTATTTAGATGATCTGTCGAGTCATAGATAAATACAAAATGGGGACTTTTTTCGATATTTGGTTACCCAAAAAGGCTTCCATCCTGTTTTATATATAAAGCAATGATCACCAATAGCTCGATACAAACGCACGCCACCACAACAAACGCACACACCCAAGCAAAATACACATGCACTGAGCACAACACCACCACCCCTATCTACGACAAGATGAAGCCGCATACGACGATCCGTGGACTACAAGCCGGCGCCTTCAGGAAGGAGATGACACCGGAGCGCCACCACCGCCCGATCGGAGGATCGGAGTTTCCCCTGGAGCAACACAACGGGCGATGAGAGCCGCGACAACACCTTTAAGAAGGGAACGAGCTTCGCCGCCACCGGTCTGTCCGAAGGTAGAACATGTTTTCACCCCGGCCAACACTCATCGCCACTGAACGCCACACCCCGGCTGCCACGCCGCCCACACGGCCATGGCCACTGGGCAGCTGAGGGAGTCCTGGACTAAGGGGTCCTCGGGCGTCCGGTCTGTTATCCATGGGCCGGACTGATGGGCTGTGAAGACATGAAGACCGAAAATTGAACCCGTGTTCGGAGTGGATGCCACATGGCGTGGAAGGCAAGCTAGGCGACCGACTATGAAGATTCCCTCTTATGTAACCGACTCCATGTAACCCTAGATCTCTCCGGTGTCTATATAAACCGGAGAGTATAGTCCGGATAGGGACAGATTCATTACCATATTCACATAGGCTAGACTTCTAGGGTTTAGCCATTACGTTCTCGTGGTAGATCAACTCTTGTAACACTCATATTCATCAAGATCAATCAAGCAGGAAGTAGGGTATTATCTCCATAGAGAGGGCCCGAACCTGGGTAAACATCGTGTCCCCCGTCTCCTGTTACCATCGATCCTAGACGCACAGTTCGGGACCCCCTACCCGAGATCCGCCGGTTTGGACACCGACATTGGTGCTTTCATTGAGAGTTCCACTGTGTCGTCGCCAAGAGGGTTGATGGCTCGCCTTGTTGTCAGGGATAATATCATCTCCGGAGGAGCCCTGGCCCCAGGCCAGACCCTCCGGCTCGGCGGCTTCGTCATGACCGCCGGCTCGGCCCTTAAGCCGACGATGACCTCTCAAGTCATCGAAAATCGCCTCCGTGTTGATCCCGAATACTCCGCCCGCATGGATCCAATGGAGTTATCGTCGTTGAACGAACTCCTGGATCGCATGGCCGCCTTGGGGGTCGCTACAGACCACGATTAGGTCGGGCTTAAACCCGACCAGAGAGAAATTAAAACTCCACCGGTCACCCATCAGATAGTGGTAGTCGAGGAGCGGAGCAACTCTTCCACTATATTGAAGACGAACTATGTTCGGATCGCCGATCTCGAAGAGCTGGATATTTTCCGGCAGAAAAGCATGTCTCTTCCTCCAAACATAGAGTCGGATGACGAGCCTAAAAAATCAGTCGATATCCCGGAGCCCGAACTGTCCGGCCCGGTAGACATCCAAACTCCGGATCCAAAATCGGGTCAGGGTTCGGATTCAATTCCACCCACCCACCCAGACATAGATGCTCTCAGGAGCATCAAACAACAATCTCAGGAAACGGTCCACCACTTCTGGGCCAGATTCCTCCTTGTTAAAAACAAGGTAAAAGACTGCCGCGACGAAGACGCGATAGCAGCATTCTCCAACAACTGCGCGGACGGAGGTATCCTTAACGCCATCAATCGCCGCCGCATACCAAAGTTCGCTGACCTAGCAACTATCGTACAAAAGTACAGCGTGATGGAAAGCGCCTAGAAAACTCAGGCAGCTTGCTGGGAACCATCCCGGCTCCCCCTACAGGCAAAAAGGACGCGCCCCCGTGGCACGCCCAACTGAACAGTCAAAAAACATAAACCTATTATGTTGCACGGCACCGTTCTGGAGGGATGGCTCAATGGCCCATGCAAAATACACACGACGTCGGATACCGTGGCAACCCACAGCCTTAGAGCATGTTGGATACTTCGGCAGGTAGCCAAGAGCGGCGAGGACATCCTTATCAAGGACACCCCAGAACAACACCCTCCAGCAAACGACGACAATAGAGTATTGGCAGTCTTCGAGACATTCGCTTCAAACAACAAGCGTAAAAGGGCCCTGCGCGATCTCGCCGAAGTTTGCCAGGTCGCTGCAATTGACCCCTGGAACGACACGGCCATAAGCTTCAACGCCAGCGACAAACCTAAATACAGAACAGTCCGAGTGCCAGCTGCCCTAGTCCTCAGTCCCATCGTGGACGGCTTTCGACTTACAAAAGTCCTCATGGACGGCGGCAGCGGACTAAACCTCATTTACTAGGACACGCTCCACAAGATGGAAATAGACAGGAGCCGCATCGAGAAAAGCAACACAACCTTTCGAGGTATCATTCCCAGCCGGGAAGCTCGGTGTGCAGGAAAAATTACACTTGATGTGGTGTTCGGCACGCCGGAGAATTATCGGTCCGAAGAAATAACTTTCCAGGTGACCCCTTTCAACAGTGGGTACCACGCCCTGTTAGGGCGAGAGGCCTTCATGCGCTTTCAAGCCATACCTCATTACGGGTATATGAAGCTAAAAATGCCCGGGCCTAATGGAATAATCACCCTCGTCAGCGATCCGGACATAGCCCTCCGCGCCGAGAATAAAACCGCATCCTTGGCCCTCGAGGCATTGTATGAGGCCCTTGCGGCCGAAGAACTAACCGCACTACGCTCCATCGTGGATAAGGACGATGTGATCCTGGACAAACGACCCAAATCCACTTCCTTCAAGCCAGCAGAAGAAATAGTCAAATTTCAGGTCCATCCAACAGACCCGAAGAAGACAACTTCTATCGGAGCGCAACCCCTGCAGTCGACGCCGCACTAAGAGACTTCCTGCGCGAAAACTGGGATATATTCGCCTGGCATCCTTCCGATATGCCAGGAATCCCGCGCGAGTTGGCCGAACATAGCCTCAACATACTAAAGGGATATAAGCCGGTCAAGCAAACTCTGCGGCGCTTTTCCGAACCCAAACGACAAGCTATGGGGGAGGAGCTAGCCAAACTCATCGAGGCCGGATTCATCAAAGACATTAAACATCCAGACTGGCTGGCAAACTTGGTAATGGTACCAAAGAAGGATAAATCCTGGCGCCTATGCGTCGATTTCAAAGACCTTAACAAGGCTTGCCCTAAGGATCCCTTCCCTCTTCCCCGCATTGATCAAATCATTGACGCTACCGCAGGTCACGACTCGCTGTGCTTCCTTGATGCATATTCCGGATACAATCAAATCAAAATGAAGGAGTCCGATCAAGCCGCAACAGCATTCATTACACCATACGGGCCGTTTTGCTTCAACACCATGCCTTTCGGGCTCAAGAACGCCGGCCCCACCTACCAGCGCATGATCCAAACATGCCTCGAGAAACAGATCGGAAAAACAGTGGAGGCCTACGTGGACGACGTCGTCATCAAAACTAGACACGTCGAAACACTAATAGACGACTTGCGTCTCACATTCGACAACCTCCGCACATACGACATCAAGCTTAACCTGGAAAAGTGCGTCTTCGGCGTCCCCGCCGGTAAACTATTGGTCTTCATCGTTTCCAATAGAGGAATTGAAGCAAATCCAGCCAAAATCCGAGCTCTGTCACAACTGGCTACGCCAACCGAACTCAAGCAGGTCCAAAAACTCGCTGGGTGCGTGGCAGCTTTAAGCCGCTTTATCTCCAGGTTGGGAGAAAAGGCGCTGCGGCACGAGAACAGGACGGACACAAATTTCCGCTCCAGAAGCCGGTATACTACGTATCCACCGTCCTCACACCATGCAAATCCCGGTACCCTCATTATCAAAAAATAGCATATGCAGTCTTCATGGCATCTCGAAAATTGCGACACTACTTTCAGGAGTGCTCTATCACGGTGGCCTCCGAAGTGCCCCTCTGATATAATTAACAACCGGGATGCAACGGGCCGGATTGCCAAATGGGCCATTGAGCTCCTGCCATTCGACATCACGTACAAACCACGTAGAGCCATCAAATCCCAGGTACTGCCCGACTTCGTCGCCGAATGGACAGAAGCCGAACTCCCTAAAGAGTACGGCGCGTATTCCAACTGGGTGATGCATTTTGACGGCTCCAAGATGTTGGCAGGGCTAGGGGCGGGCATCGTATTAACGTCCCCCACAGGAGATATCGTCTAGTACGTACTCCAAATATTATACACACTCCAACAACGCAGCCGAATACGAGGCCTTGCTACATGGCCTCCGGATGGCCGTATCAATGGGCATACAACGCCTGGAGGTGCGCGGGGACTCAAACCTCGCAATATCCCAAATTAATGGAGACTTTGATGCCAAAGATCCAAAGATGGCAGCTTATCGCAATGCCGTTTTGAAGATGTCGGCTCGGTTCGAGGGACTCGAATTTCATCACATCGCCCGCGAAAGTAACCAGGCGGCGGACGTCCTTGCTCGCATCGGTGCTAAGCGCGACCCCGTCCCACCTAACATCTTCCTCGAAAGGCTCTTTAAGCCATCCGTGGTATGGCAAGGGGGAGATAGCAACGACAGTCCCGTTCCGAACACAAACACAGATAACGAACACGCCGATATCATCGGAGGCTCAACCACAGAAGTAACACCATCGACCCAACTCATCATGGCAGTAATTGCCCCGTGGACCGAACCATTCTTGGCCTACTTTAATAGGAAGGAGCTCCCAGAAGATCAGAACGAGGCTCGCCGCATAGTCCGGCGTTCGAAAGCCTATAAAGTTCACGAAGGAGAGCTCTACAAGAAAAGCACTATCAGAGTCCTTCAAAGGTGTATCTCTGAGGAGGAGGGGCGGCAACTCTTGGCAGAAATTCACGCCGGTCTCGGTGGGCACCACGCCGCAGCCCGGGCACTTGTCAGCAAGGCCTTCCGTACAGGATTTTACTGGCCTACGGCCCGGGCAGACGCACAGGACCTCGTCCAACGCTGTGTCGGATGCCAACTCTTCGCCAACCAAAGCCATATGCCCCCAACCGCTCTACAAACAATCCCCATTACATGGCCCTTTGCGGTCTGGGGCTTGGACATGGTCGGACCCCTTAAAGGGGGAAGCCATAAGAAAAAAATATCTGTTGGTCATGGTGGACAAATTCACCAAGTGGATATAGGCTAGACCAGTTAAAACGGCCGAGTCCGGACCGGTGATTGCATTTATATCTGATGTGGTACACCGCTACGGTGTACCACACAACATCATCACCGATAATGGTTCGAATTTCACAGCTGATGAGGTGAAAACCTGGTGTGCTAATCTGGGCATTAAGCTCGATTACGCCTCTGTCTACCACCCGCAAACAAACGGTCAAGTCGAGCGAGCCAATGGTCTTATTATGAGCGGAATCAAACCCAGGATAGTGCGATCTTTGAAAGAAGCAGACAAACACTGGGTCGAGGAGCTCGACTCCATACTCTGGGGGCTGCGGACCACGCCCAACCGTACTACCGGATACACACCTTTCTTCATGGTGTACGGTGCAGAGGCTGTATTGCCCTGCGATTTTATACATGACTCACCTCGAGTGCGTATGTATGAAGAGAAAGAGGCCAAGTTGGATCGGCAGGACAGCCTAGACGCCTTGGAGGAGGAGCGCGACGTCGCCAAAGCCTGTTCAACATTTTATCAACAGCAGGCTCGAAGACATCAAAGCAGAGAAGTACGGGCCAAGACTTACAATGTTGGCGAACTCGTTCTACGCTTACCGGAGAAGAAAAAGGACAAACTCAAGCCCAAATGGGAGGGTCCCTTCATAATCGACGAAGTTCTCACCGGAGGAGCGTACCGTCTTCGTGACGCATCAGACAATCACCTAGAGCCGAACCCCTGGAACGCGGCCAGACTCCGAAGGTTTATGCCTAGCGCCGAACTCTTTGTTAGTCTCCTTCTCCCCTATAGTTTCCATTACTCATTCTCCCTTTTACACAATTTTTTCGCTTTAAAGCACTCATTCGGCTTGATCGAACACTGCTGACGTACACATCTTTACATATGTACGCCCATTATACCTTGGGGCTTCTTTAACAAAAGCTTGTTAATATTATTTTCCGAGCATCAAGCTCATCACACATGCGCGTTTTCCCGCATGTCTTTTCTTCGCCATTATATGCATCGATATGACTTAAGTTTTGGCCAAGCTGGGTTGCCTGGCTCCTGTGCTTACCCTACGTTCCTGATTGTTCGACTAGATGGTAAAGGGAGCACCTCTGCGATTGTTAATGCCGGGTCATCCGGATGTGTACCTCAGTCTGGGTGAAGCCAAAAGCTAGTGTTCTTAAGGGAATATTCGGTCGGTGGATGAAAAATCTCTTTTGCACTCACTCTATTGTGAACCCCCAGAAGCTATACACACTGTGATTTTCACATCACAATTCGGACATGTCTACTAATGCATGCACACCCAGGGAAAGGAACCCTTAACAGAACTATTCTCTCTGGAAGATGTTTCTTACGACTCAAATGTAATATAACATAACTAGCAGAATACAACTTGTCTGTTCAAGCAACTATGACCCCTACGCCTAGTTTTCCAGGCATGCCCCGGCCTATTCGGCCGTGAGGGTATCCGGAAACACTCCGCACCCTTGAGTCCGGAGGTTGAAGCGGAAAGGTCGGCCATGACAAATGCTATACAATTCAGCTAGAATTACAAAGGGAAAGGAAAATACATAGTCACTTGGACTCAAACACTTCCCTCTCTATACCATCCAACAGGCGGTCTAATTTAAAATCCTGTTGGGAATATTTGGCGGCCACCTCTACTTGGTCATATACTAAACTAACGGGAATTTCCTCCCCATTTGACCCTAGCGGTCCAACCCTGGCCATGTGATTCGGGTCCAGCTTGGTATATCGTGTTTTCACCATGGCCCAAGTTTCCCGCGCACCTTCTCGGCAGGCCGATATCTTCCATAGTCGGATACGTCGCCGTGCTCCCTTGAACAGCTCTACAAGCTCCTCCATACTTCCTGGAGGGGAGTCGGACGGCCATAAGGCCTTAGCCACGCTCCGCATGGCTAGCCGAGCATGCTCGTGCACCTGTGACAGCCTCTGCAGCAGATCACTCGATGATCCGAACACCTCCTCTTCAGGACAGCCCGTCAGTACACCTGCAAACATGACCATATCAGTCCCATCTATTTTCTGAGCTAATCCACAAATAGTTCGGACACATACTGAAGATACCGCCCGCAGGTTTTTGTTCTCCTTTACGGAGTCGGCTAGCTGGGCCCGCTCATCTTTCAACTTTTCACCCAACTTAATGTTGGAATCCTGTAGCTTGTTTTTCTCATCCGTGACGCGGGTCAGCACACGCTCGCCTACGTCGTGTTGCCTCTTTGCCTCTCTTTCTCCCTCTTGGGCGATCTTCAACTTCTCCTCAAGCTGATCCGACGACCCTATTACGCGAACAGTGGCAGTATTAGCACATTCGGTATACATTTACTGTTCCTCGATGGAGGGGAAACGTTACCAGTGGACAGCTTCTTCAAATTTTCCAGTTCGGCGGTAGCAGCATTTAGCTGCGCCCGACACTGTTCCAGCTCTTGGGTTAGCAGGTTGTTCTTCTCTGTAAGAACCTGGTGATACAATGGTCCTTAAATCAGTTGTACCAACTGCTTTCAATCCCGGGGGCTACTAGCACATGGCTATCCTATTCGGACAAAGAAAACTTACCCGCACGTTTGTTAAATGCTGCCTGGTGGCTCTACTAAGCCCGTTTCGAGCAGCTCGGATATACGCGTCAGCCGAACTGAAGGCATTGAATGCCTCTTCCGAGAACTCAGGGTCTCGTAAAACAGCCCTGCAGCGCCGATGATTCATGGCACTCTCCACTTCCGAGTTGGTAACGGACATATTTTCCGAACCCTCGGCCGAAGGACAGTCCGACACTGTTCCTACGTCGGCCCCCACCTCTCCAACAGGGTCTAAATCCCGGGCGCTGGGAGTACGGCTGGCCGGATCCCCGGACTTAGTTCGGTGAACCTTTTTCCTGATATCAAGCAAACGTACAGGTTACAGCTGGATGTGACTACTAAAGTATGCCTTCAAATCCTTACCTCTTTGATGAGGGACCGGTCGTGCCTTCACCGACCTTCCTTTTAGAAGCCTTGCTCGGCGCCAGAGCCGCTCTCTTTGGAGCCTCCCCCGAAGTAGCGTGACGTGCCGAACGCCTCCCCTGTGGAGCACAAGACAGTGCGATGGGTGAGGCAGTGCGAGGAAGCTCTTTCAAGTGAGATTTTTTCTTGATGACTTACGTGGGAAGCAGGGAGAAGACCAGGGTAATCGGCGATAATGGCCACTTCCGTGCCATCGTAGCTCGCCTGGTAAAACACCCCTTCCGCAAGTACCACGAATATATCCGGATCTTCTTCGAACCCAGGATCCAGCTCCCGGTTGTGGTTCTCCGGCTGTGGGGCGGGGCTGTGAAACCCCTCGGTGATTTTTCGCCAATGCTGTCATAAGCGGATTTTATCAAAGGTAATCCGGGAAGCGGAATGAGTAAAGCAGAAGGATTGGGGCTTACCCAACTGCGAGGATTATACATAGAATATCCATCTCTGCGATTGATGCGAAGAAATTCCTCTTCCTCCCCTTTGAACAGCTCGGCCTGTATTTTGGCCAGAGCGGCGGGGGTGCCCGCACCTTTCCGCAGCGGGAGGCGTCGTCCTCCCGTTGTAGTGCCACATTGGGAGCCCTCTATATTGAAGCGGCTGAACCCCTCGCGCTATGGAGGTCGCCATTACCTCAACCATTGTTAATCCGGACTGGGCGAGCGTCTTTATCTCGCCCAGGAGTTGACGAACCTCCGCACTTTCATCTTCCTCAAGGCTCCGGGGGCGCCAACTGTGGCATTTCTGTAGCGGAATGCTTGCAAATTCAGGGAGACCCTTTCGAACTGGGTCGGGAAGCGCAACGTCCTCGATGTAGAACCACTCAGAAGGCCATTCTTTAGATGCCTTCCTTGGTGTGCCGGACGGGTATCCGGTATCGGCGATGCGCCACACTTCGGCTCCGCCCACTTCAAATATTGACCCCTCATGGTTACGCGGGACAAGACAGAACAATTTTCTCCACAATTCAAAATGGGCTTCAACACCCATAAATAGCTCGCATAAAGCAACATAACCTGCGATGTGCAGGATAGAGGCGGGAGTGAAGTTATGCAGCTGAAGGCCATAATATTCTAGAAGCCCTCGGAGGAACGGGTGGAATGGAAATCCGATGCCTCTTATCAGATAGGGGACGAACCACACTCGCTCCCCCCGGACGGATTGGGGGAGTCCTCCGCCTGAGTCACCCCATTGAAGGAAGCCAACCCTGCTCGAACAGGGACCATATCCGCGGGAGGAAGAAATCCCTGCGTTTGCAACTTTGCTAACTGACTGTGAGACACAGAGCACTTCTCCCACTCGCTTTTCATTGGGCTGGAACGGGAGGAGCCGGGAATGCTAGCCATGTTGGAATGGTTTCTCCTAGCAGTCTCCGGGGATCTTCTCGGTGTGGTGTCGCATGGATCTGAGATCCAGTATCTTTAATAGGTGCGCTCCCTTGCATGGACGGGGTGTTATTTGCAAAAATACCCTGACTTTCCGCATTCGCTCGACACGTGGAAGACGAAGTTATTAGCGCACAGAAGCCGAGGGGAACAATATTGAGTCAACAGCGGAATACATTACTTGGAGAAGGGAACCCGCCTTGCAATGCCGAAGACAATCTGAACGCCGAACACCTCGTCATTGAAGCCTGGTTTGGGGGCTACTGTGGGAGTTCTGGACTAAGGGGTCCTCGGGCGTCCGGTCTGTTATCCGTGGGCCGGACTGATGGGCTGTGAAGACATGAAGACCGAAGATTGAACCCGTGTCCGGAGTGGATGCCACATGGCGTGGAAGGCAAGCTAGGCGACCGACTATGAAGATTCCCTCTTATGTAACCGACTCCATGTAACCCTAGATCTCTCCGTGTCTATATAAACCGGAGAGTATAGTCCGGATAGGGACAGATTCATTACCATATTCACATAGGCTAGACTTCTAGGGTTTAGCCATTACGATCTCGTGGTAGATCAACTCTTGTAACACTCATATTCATCAAGATCAATCAAGCAGAAAGTAGGGTATTACCTCCATAGAGAGGGCCCGAACCTGGGTAAACATCGTGTCCCCCGTCTCCTGTTACCATCGATCCTAGACGCACAGTTCGGGACCCCCTACCCGAGATCCGCCGGTTTTGACACCGACAGCAGCACCGAGCCGTGGGCTCTTCCCAAAAGCACCGCGCTACCACCACCAGGGTCGCTGCCCCGGCATCCAAGACCTAGGCACCACCTGGCATGAGACCCGCCGCTACCCCAACTGAAGAGACGAGCGGAAAGGCCCCGCCTTTCGCACCCCTGGACGACCCCGAGCACTGAGACCCAATAGGCCAGCCAAAACTGGCCTCCATCGCCCCGTCCTGTAGCCCCGAGCGCGAGACGAGCTCGACCCTGCCACCGGGCGCGAGACGATCTCGGTCCTGCCGCCGGGCGCGAGACGAGCTTGGTCCTGCAGCCCCGGGCGCGAGACGAGCGATGGACCGCATCTGGGAGAGGGCCATCCCTTGGACTGAAGTATTGCTCGGACGACGAGGAGATGGAGCGAAGGTCAAAACGGTCCGACCGCAGACGAGGCGACGCCGGAGTAAAGTCGGCCATCGCCGCGGGCAGAGCCGCCGAGCCACCGTGTAGCCGCCGCACCCCCGGGAGGCCACTGCCATGCGCCAGACCTCCCCGCGCCGCCCACCCTGAACCCCGCGCTACAGGACGAACGCGCCTCCACCCGCCCAGCAGCCACGCATCAGCCACCTCTCCCACCCATGGAGGCAGAAGGGAGACCTCCAAGAGCAGCAAAAGGAGCCGCCGGCGGCCACCAGGCCATCCGTCGCCACCGCCGCCCGAAACGGCCCCGGATCGGACCAGATCGGGCCGCCTTGGCCGTGACGGGCTCCACCACCATGCAGCCCATCGTGCCAGGCCACATGTCCGCGTCGTCGTCGCCAGACGCCCGCCACCATGCCGACGCGCCCCGCGCACGCGCATCGCCACCATCCAAAGGCCCGCGGCCCGCGCCCATCGGTCTTTGCATTGAGCGATTCACACAACCACACACACACACACACACACACACACACACACACACACACACACACACACACACACACACACACACACACACATATATATATATATATATATATATAATTGTGAGAATTCCTCAAGAAATAGGAATTGTTTAAAGTTATCTCCTGTGCCATCCCATCCGTGACTAGTATGCGTCCATTCGATCCGACGTCTCACAAGCAAAGATTTCAGATTTCAAAGACGTGGTTTTCATGAGATACATGTCGTCTTAAAAATACATGAATAGTTTTTAAAATGTAATGAACATTTTATTTATCAAAATAGGAGTAATTTTTAATTATAAATATATATTACTTTCATTTTTTTAATTAGATACACAAAACTAAAGTAAATATGTTAAAACAGTCACGAAATTAAACAATATAATATCTTCCCCACAAAAATAATACAGTAACAAAAAATATATGAAAAGTGAAAAAATGGACCAATATTAAATGGAAGAAAAAACAGAAGAAAGAGAAGACAAAATGTTTCTTCCTTTTTTTTGAGGGGTGACAAAATGTTTCTTCCATTTAAATATCGGGGCTAGGTACGTATGGCGTGGTACATGGCGTATCTGTTAGCCCAAGAGTCAAATTTCTTTGTAAGCCCCGCACAAAAAACAAATGTCTTTGTAAGCACTGGTGCCTGGCCCGTTAATACGGCCCGGCCTGTGCGCGTTACGATTCGGGGATTCGTTGCTTCCCCCAGAAAAAAAAAACACGTATTACTGTACGTATTACGTCCGTCCATCCGGCTGCAGCTAGGGCTTCATCTCCCGTACGCAGCTGGATATGATTTAATCACCTGGCAGGCAAGAGGCGCCGTTCGATAGGTGCTAACTAGGAAGAGATGACATCGTCTAGAAGCAACTACCGCGTGATGACGGCGGAAGAAGAGGAGGCGGCCGGCTTGTGCGTGGGCTGGATCTTCCTCTATATGGCGGTGCTCTACCTCGGCTTCTTCGCCTTCTCCGCCGTGATCTCCTACACGCGCGTGTTTGCCCGCGCCACCAGGTTCGACAAGATCTTCTGGGGGATCCTGGGAGTGCCCTGTCTGCTCATCGCCGCCGGCATCATCTACCTGCTTCTACGGGAGGACTCGCCCTTCCGCAACAAGCGTGCCACCGCCCGTGTCGCCGACCTGCCGCCCGCCGATGTGTGCTAGCCATCCTTGGTTATTTCTAGTGCATGAATTGATTGATGATGTTTTATGTTTCATCAAGTTTATTTCACTTTCCGCTTGCTAGATGTGACTATCTTTTTCTTCCGTTAGAAAATGCTTTTCTATATCTTAGTGAAAGAAAAGAAGATTGAAAGCGTATGCTCTTAGCAGGGACGTATGCATGTTTATATAGAACACAAATTATAGATGCGGCCGGTGGTTATGGTCTTGGCTCCTCCTCCAAGCTATACAAGAGATAAGGCCATCCTCTAACCACCGGCCTTGTGATACAAGTATATGCACACGCACACAAGTTTACAATCGTGACAATGTGTCACGTACACAAACTAAGCCTATCGCTTAACACTCTCCCTCAATCTAAACATATCAAGGTTGAGATTGCTCTTGAAGGCTTGAAGCTGTCGCACCTGCAGAGGCTTTGTAAAACCATCAGCAACTTGGTCACCTGTTGGTATAAATCTGATGTCCAATAGTTTCCTTGCAACTCTCTCACAAATATAATGAAAATCAATTTCTATGTGCTTGGTTCTTACATGAAACACAGGGTTGGCAGAGAGATATGTTGCACCCATATTATCACACCACAAACAGGAGACCCGTGGTCTTGAAATCCCTAGCTCATCTAGTAGAGTTTCTACCCACATTACCTCAGCCGTTGCATTTGCCAACGATTTGTATTTTGCTTCGGTGCTGGAATGAGACACGGTTGCTTGTTTCTTGGCATTCCAGGAAATAAGATTTGAGCCAAAGAAAACAACAAACCCACCAGTAGACCTCCTATCATCAGGACAACCTGCCCAATCTGCATCAGAGAAGGCACTCACTATGGTTGAAGGTGACTTACATATTTTCAGTCTTGTCCCAACACTTCCTTGAATGTACCTCAATATTCTCTTTACAGATGTCCAGTGCAGAGAGGTAGGAGAATGCAAGAATTGACAGACCTTGTTAACAGAGAAGGATATGTCTGGTCTTGTCAGTCAAATACTGAGGTGCTCCAACTACACTTCTATATTTAGTCCCTTCTTGTGGACTTAGCAGTTCTCCTTCATGCAATGACAGTTTTTCAGTAGTAGACAGAGGTGTCCTACACGGTTTACGATCCTTCATGCATACACGTTTTAGTATATCGGTGGCATACTTCACTTGAGTAAGTAAAATGCCATTAGGTGCCCTTTTTACTTCAATGCCTAAAAAATAATGTAGTTCTCCCAAGTCCTTAAGAGCAAATTCACTCTTCAAATTTTTAAGTAGGGCTGATGTAGCTTCTTGTGAGGAGCTAGCAACAATTATATCATCTACATAAATGAGCATGAAAATGGTCACCTTCCCTTTGTTGAAGAAGAACAAGGAAGTGTCTCCCTTTGATGGTTGAAAGCCAAGTTGTTTCAGCTTTGTGCTCAGTTTTGAGTACCAAGCCATGGGTGCCTGTTTCAGTCCATACAGAGCTTTATCTAGCTTACACACATATTGTGATTTAGTGCAGTCCACAAAACCTGGTGGCTGTCGCATATAGACCTCTTCCTCGAGAACGCCATGTAAGAACGCATTCTGTACATCCAGCTGGCGAAGGCTCCATCCCCTAGAGACAACAATAGACAACACAAGTATGATAGTAGCTGCTTTAACAGCTCGACTAAACGTGTCCTCATAATCAATGCCATATCGTTGTTTAAAGCCTTTGGCAACTAATCTAGCCTTGTATCTGTCTACAGTACCATCTGAGTTTCTCTTAATTTTATACACCTACTTGCAGTCTATAATATTTCTTCCTTGTCTAGACAGAACTAAATGCCAGGTTTGATTTTTCATAAGTGCATCATATTCTACTTTCCATAGCATGTTTCCAATTTTTATCACCCAGAGCTTCTCCTAGATCTCTTGGTTCTGTTGTAGCAACAAAGTTTGCAAATTTAAAGTTCTTGTCATACCTGACCGTGCCATCTTTTGGGATCAAGTGTTTAAAGGTCCCTCGCTATGACCGTGTACGTGGATGCTCAGAATTAGTGATCACAGACGATCCTAGCGTAGCAGAGGATCCTTCTCCTCGTACCGCAGCCGGCCGATCGGCCTGAGGATCCTCCTCGGCTGTAGTGCGATCCGGCGTGGGATCCCGCGCCCGAGACAGCGACAGATCCGGCCGGCGCACGGGCGACACACGCCCTGGGGACCTCGTGCCGGTGCCATCATTGCGTAACGGGCCAGGCGTGGGTGACCCAGTCGATGAGCGCTAGTTGGCGCTGGGGGACGCGCCAGGTCCGGTCCCGCCCGACCGCTCGGCGGACACAGCCCGCGTGGCGGACGCAGACGGGCCACCCGTGGACCCTGCGGTGGGTGGAGTTGGCGGATCCGCCTAGGGGCCCATGCCCATGATTGATGCGCCATATCCTGCGTGGCCGGATCGCTCGGGATCGGCGTATGCAGGCGAATCTCCCTCGTGTCTTGCACCAGACGCCCTTGGCATTATATGCTGCATGAAATCATGTTGCACAACTGCATTTTCTGCTGCGTTTTTTTATTTTTTTCTGCATCATGAAGATCAGAATCAGTAGCAGCAGTAATCACATGATCAACAATCTTTTCGCCCCCTTGATCAGTAGGATTTAGGAGCTCCGGTGGAAGCAAAAGGATTTCAGCACGTAGCCGAGCACCTGCATTAGGATGCAAGTCGGAGAAGGGAAAACTGTTTTCATCAAATACCACGTCACGAGATATATATATACTCGTCTGGTAGAGATATCTAGGCACTTGTAACCTTTATGAAGGTTACTGTACCCAAGGAATGCGCACTGCTTAGAGGGAAATTGAAGCTTATGTGTGTTGTACGGACGTAGATTAGGCCAGCAGGCGCATCCAAAAATACGAAGAGATGAATAGTTTGGGGCTTCACCAAACGTGAGAGGTGTCTAAAAATTTATGACCTTGCTTGGCATCCTATTGATGAGATAGGCGGCGTCTATGAAGGCTTCATCCCAAAACTTTAAGGGCATGGAAGCTTGAGCAAGTAAAGATAGACCAACTTCAACTATGTGACGGTATTTTCGTTCGTCCGAGCCGTTCTGTTGATGAGCGTGAGGACAAGAAACGTGGTGAGAGATGCCAATTTTTGTGAAGAAGGAGTTCAACTTAACGTATTCCCCTCCCCAATCGGTTTGAAGGGCAAGGATCTTTCGATCAAACTGTCTTTCGACAAGTTTTTGAAAGTCATGAGATTTTTGAAAAACTTCAGACTTGTGTTTTATAAGATAGATCCATGTAAATTTGCTGAAGTCGTCAATGAAACTAACATAGTATTTTTTTCTTCCTACAGTTTCAATGGCAGGACCCCAAACATCAAAGAAAATAAGTTCCAGGAAAATTTTGATTCACTCATAAATTGAGGGTAAGGTAGTTGATGACTTTTGCCTTTTTGACAGGTGTCACATACAAATTTATTATCATTACTACTAGCACACGGGGGTTTATTTTCACTAACGATCTTCCAAACAAGAATGGAAGATGGATGACCCAGACGTCGATGCCACCAATCCGAAGATGGTTTGGTGACACTTAGCACTTGCTTCTTGACGTTTATCCCGACGTGCTTGACAGGATAGAGACCTCTCCTACCCCTGCCTCGAAGAAGAACCCTCCTCGTTTCTAGATCCTTTACAAGAAAAGAGTGAGGGTGAATTTCAACAAAGGTATCATTATCAAGAGCAAGTTTGCTTGCTGAGATTAGATTTTTTGTGGCCTCCGGGACATGAAGGACATTTTTTAGATATAGCTCACGATGTGGGGTTGAAATATTTGCATGACCAATGTGATTAATAGCCATACCTGATCCGTTGGCCATGTGAATTTGCTCGTTGCCGGTGTACCTCTCCCGCACGGTGAGCTTCCCTAGATCACCGGTGATATGGTCAGTGGCACCACTATCCATATACCAGTTGGTGTCCACTCCATACTGTAGTGCAGTCCTGTTTGCCAAGCGCTCTTCTCCTCCTTGATAGGAAGAATCGTAGCGCTTTCACCACTTCCACGCTGGATGGCCAACCTTGCCGCAGATCTGGCACATCAGCTTGGTGGTGGGATTGCTATTGTAGTTCCCACCGCCACTGCTGCTGCCTCCACGGTTGGGTGGCCTGGAGGAGTTGCCGCGGCCACGATCACCGCCACCGCCTTGCTTGCCACGGCCGCGGTCACCACTGCCACCGCCGCCGCCGTTCTTGTTGTTGAAGCGCCCACTCCGACTGCATTGGCAGACGAATGCGAAGACCCACCACAAAAGTTCATGCGGGTTTCGAAGCTCAGGAGCTGCGAGTACAGCTCCGGGACCTTGACTGGCTCAACCCGAGAGCACATGGCTGACACCACGGGGTCGAACTCCTCATCGAGTCCAGCAAGGATGTGGGACACGACATCTTCTTCATCTACCTTCTTGCCTGAAGCAACAAGTTCATCGCAAAGAGTTCTGACCTTACCAATGATGACCCACAAGTATAGGGGATCTATCGTAGTCCTTTCGATAAGTAAGAGTGTCGAACCCAACGAGGATCAGAAGGAAATGACAAGTGGTTTTCAGCAAGGTATTCTCTACAAGCACTGAAATTATTGGTAACAAAAGTAAACAAGGTGCAGCAAGGTGGGCCAATCCTTTTTGTAGCAAAGGACAAGCCTGGACGAACTCTTATATAAAACAAAGCACTCCCGAGGACAGATGGGAATTACTGTCAAGCTAGTTTTCATCATGCTCATATGATTCGCGTTCGTTACTTTGATAATTTGATATGTGGGTGGACCGGTGCTTGGACTAGGGTTTAAGATTTTGTCACTCTAGCAACCCATCATCTACTTATTACTTCCCAATGCCTTCCCCTAGGCCCAAATCATGGTGAAGTGTCATGTAGTCGACGTTCACATAACACCACTAGAGGAAAGACAACATACATCTCATCAAAATATCGAACGAATGCCAAATTCACATGATTACTTATAAGTAGGCTTCTCCCATGTCCTCAGGAACAAACATAACTACTCACAAAGCATATTCATGTTCATAATCAGAGGAGTATTAATTATCATTAAGGATCTGAACATATGATCTTCCACCGAATAAACCAACTAGCATCAACTACAAGGAGTAATCAACACTACTAGCAACCCACAGGTACCAATCTGAGGTTTTGAGACAGAGATCAGATACAAGAGATGAACTAGGGTTTGAGAGGAGATGGTTCTGGTGAAGATGTTGATGGAGATTGACCCCCTCTCGATGAGAGGATCGTTGGTGATGACAATGGCGATGATTTCCCCCCTCCCGGAGGGATGTTTCACGGCAGAACTACTCCGCCGGAGCCCTAGATTGGTTCTGCCCAGGTTCCGCCTCGAGACGGCGGTGCTTCGTCCCGAAAGCTTCCTTCTAATTTTTTCCAGGTCAAAACACACCATATAGCAGAAGATGGGCGTCAGGGGCCTGCCAAGGGGCCCACAAGACCGGAGGGAAAATCAGGGGGGTAGGGCGCGCCCTCCACCCTTGTGGACGGCAGGTGGCCCCCCTCTGGTGCTTTCTTCGCCCAATATTTTTATATATTCCAAAACTATTCTCCGTGAAGTTTCAGGACTTTTGGAGTTGTGTAGAATAGGTCTATAATATTTGCTCCTTTTCTAGTCCAGAATTCCAGCTGTCGGCATTCTCCCTCTTCATGTAAACCTTATAAAATAAGAGAGAATAGGCATAAATATTGTGATATAATGTGTAATAACAACCCACAATGCAATAAATATCAATATAAAAGCATGATCCAAAATGGACGTATCAACTCCCCCAAGCTTAGACCTCGCTTGTCCTCAAGCGAAAGCCGATATCGAAAAATATGTCCACGTGTTTAGAGATAGAGGTGTCGATAAAACAAAATGCGGACATGAGGGCATCATGATCATCTTTAGAACAGCAACATATATTGTCATATAATTTCTTATGCTAAAGTAACAATTCTTTCACAAGGTATAGTATGAATCAGAAACTCTATTGAAAACTAGCAAACTATGATCTCAGTCATTGAAACAATTGCAATTTATCATAACATCGGAAAGAGTTAATATAAGAGCTTTTCAGCAAGTCCACATACTCAACCATCATTTAATCTTTCACAATTGCTAACACTCACGCGATACTTATGGGTTCAAAGGTTCAATCGGACACAAAGAAAGATAGGGGCTTATAGTTTCGCCTCCCAACCTTTTACCTCAAGGGTAATGTCAACAATAATACTTTATGAAAACCTACATCCGAGTGGATATATATATATCCGGATCTCTCCAACACATAGTGCTTGCCAAAGGAAAAAGTGTAAAAAGGAAAGGTGATGATCACCATGACTCTTGTATAAGGGTAGAAGATAAAAATAAAAGATAGGCCCTTCGCAGAGGGAAGCAGAGGTTGTCATGCCCTTTTATGGTTGGATGCACAAAATCTTAATGCAAAAGAACGTCACTTTATATTGCCGCTTGTGATAAAGAACTTTATTATGCAAGCGGTCGCTTTTATTTCTTCCATATCATAAGTTCGTATAAAGCTTATTTTCTTCACATTAATAGATCATACATATTTAGAGAGAAATTTTTATTGCTTGCACCGATGACAACTTACTTGAAGGATCTTACTCAATCCATAGGTAGGTATGGTGGACTCTCATGGCAAAACTGGTTTAAGGGATGCTTGGAAGCACAAGTAGTATCTCTACTTGGTGCAAAGAATTTGGCTAGCATGAGAGGGAAAGGCAAGCTCAACATGTTGGATGATCCATGACAATATAACTTCTATTCGGATATAAGAAAACATAACCCATTATGTTGCCTTCCTTGTCCAACATCAACTTTTTAGCATGTTGTATTTTAATGAGTGCTCACAATTACAAAAGATGTCCAAGATAGTTGTAACGCCCACGATGCGGCTATATCTCCCACGTGTCGAGGCACGACTTAGAGGCATAACCGCATTGTGGTTTTGTCGCAAGAAGGGTCATCTTCACACAATCCCATGTAATGAATAAAAATGGGATAACGAGAGTTGGCTTAGAATCGCCACTTCACACAATACATAAATATAATTCATACATCATCCAAAATCCACACATAGACCGACTACGGTCAAAACCAAATGAAAATAAGATAACCCCAAATGCTAGATCCCCGATCATCCCAACTGGGCTCCACTACTGATCATCATGAAAAGAAACATAGTAACGACCACGTTCCTCATCGAAATCCCACTTGAGCTCGGTTGCGTCATCTGCACTGGCATCGTCGGCACCTGCAACTGTTTTGGTAGAATCTATGAGTCACGAGGACTCAGCAATCTCACACCCGTGAGATCAAGACTATTTAAGCTTATAGGAAAGGATGGTGTAATGAGGTGGAGCTGCAGCAAGTACTAAGCATATGGTGGCTAACATACGCAAAAGAGAGCGGGAAGAGAAGCAACGCAATGGTCGCGAAGCTAGAACTGATCAAGAAGTGATCCTGAAACTACTTACGTTCATGCATAACTCAAACCGTGTTCACTTCCCGGACTCCGCCGAGAAGAGACCATCACAGCTACACACACGGTTGATGTATTTTAATTAAGTCAAGTGTCAAGTTCTCTACAACCGGACATTAACAAATTCCCATCTGCCTCATAACCGCGGGCACGGCTTTCGAAAGATAATACCCTGCAGGGGTGTCCCAACTTAGCCCATTATAAGCTCTCACGGTCAACGAAGGATAAACCTTCTCCCGGGAAGACCCGATCAGTCTCGGAATCCCGGTTTACAAGACATTTCGACAATGGTAAAACAAGACCAGCAAAGCCACCCGAATGTGCCGACAAATCCCGATAGGAGCTGCACATATCTCGTTCTCAGGGCACACCGGATGGGCAAGACGTCGGGTTGGCATAGACCCTGGTTGCCCAGGGGGCGCCGGACATCGCCCAGTTTGGGCCAGCACTCAAAGGAGCACTGGTCCGGGGGTTTAAATAAAGATGACCCTCGGGCTCGCGAAAACCCAAGGAAAAAAGGCTTAGGTGGCAAATGGTAAAACCAAGGTTGGGCCTTGCTGGAGGAGTTTTATTCAAGGCGAATTGTCAAGGGGGTCCCATAAATCACCCAACCGCGTAAGGAACGCAAACTCAAGGAACATAATACCGGTATGACGGAAACTAGGGCGACAAGAGTGGAACAAAACACCAGGCATAAGGCTGAGCCTTCCACCCTTTACCAAATATATAGATGCATTAATTAAATAAGAGATATTGTGATATTCCAAAATATCCATGTTCCAACATGAAACCAACTTCAACTTCACCTGCAACTAGCAACGCTATAAGAAGGGCTGAGCAAAAGCGGTAACTTAGCCAAACAACGGTTTGCTAGGAAAGGATGGTTAGAGGCTTGACATGGCAATATGGGAGGCATGATATAGCAAGTGGTAGGTAGCACAGCATGGCAATAGAACGAACAACTAGCAAAGCAAAGATAGAAGTGATTTCGAGGGTATGGTCATCTTGCCTGCAAGGTTCTCAGAGTTGTCGAAAGCTTGATCCTCGTAAGCGTACTCAACAGGTTCCTCGTTCACGAACTCGTCTCCCGGCTCTACCCACAACAAAAACACAAAGCAATGGAACCACAATCAATCACGGGAAATGCACAAGCAACATGATGCAAAACATGTATGATATGCAAGATATGATATGCGATGCGTATGCGTGCTCCGAAAGAAAAAATGATGAACAAGGCAGTAACTTGGCAAACAAAGCATGCCACTGGAAAGATGAGATGATTTCGGTCGGAATCGATATAAATATCACCGGAAACGGATGCACGGTTTGCAAATGGCAAGCAAAACAAGAATGACACGATTCTGCGATTAACAGCATGATAGCACTTAGAATACATCAAGTAGCTATGCTACAACACTCCAACATAGCAACAAAACATATGGCAGTAATCTACAGGAGATGCTTGACAAAAGTTGAACACTGAGCTACGGCTAGATCACACAATAACAGGTTCGAACAAGCATGACAAAAGTCCAAAAGATATCAGGTTCACAGACTTAGAGAAATTACTGGACATGACTGAAACAGCATCAGGTAGCAATGTTCAGAGCAAGCAAAACACCTGCTACAGGAACTTAACATAGCAAAACAAGGCATGGAATGAATCTACTAAATGCATAGAACAAAAGTCCCTTACTGACCCTGAGCCAAAAAGGACCAGAAGATATAATGGCACCAATGTAAACATAGCAAGTTTCGTTAACAGGTTTCAGACTTGGCAGAAAACAGATCATGGCAGAAACAGTATTATGAAGGCATCTTTGTGAGCTTGATTCACTCAACAAAAAGCAATGCATGAAAAAACAAGCATACCTACAGCAAGATGGTATGTTTATGAAGCTATCCATGGCAAGAGAAAGTTCATATCATGTATGAAACAACTACAACAACCTTGGCAAATTTGAATATCATGTAAACAATCTGCCAGGAACATTTTATAGCAAAAGCAGAGCAAGATTGAGTCATGCTATGGCACTCCATAATTGCAAACAGGGGCATGGATGGGTAGGTCACAACTATATCTACAAAACATCCTGACTGAACATAACCAAAAGGCGCATGGATCTCTCTGTAGACACATGGATACATGGCAACAAAATAACAGCAGTCACAGACTTAATAAAATTACTAAGTCCCTGAAATCAGAAATATCCCGAAGCCTAGTTTGCATGCTTGTGCTAGTCACCACAGAGATCACAAAAATACATGGAATACACCTATGTAAAGATGGCATGGCATATATCAAAACACATGTAGAGCTTATGCCCATAAGATGCACACATCAAATGCAAAAAAAATACCAAATCACCAAGTTCTGATAAGTAAAAGCAGTTAACAGCATATAGCACTCTTGCACTAGAGATTTGGGCATCAAGATGTTCTCAAATGAACATGGCATAATGGAACAAAATGAAGAGCATCTCGAGGGGAACATTTAGACATATTATACGCACGAAACAGAGCTATATGCAGAGAGTTATGATGCAGTGAATAGGAGCACATATTGTAAATATCTCCAGACTTGGAATATTTCGGGAGAGGGGAGAAAGTCAACCTCCCAGATCGGATCGGGCGCGGACGTCGAGGCGGGCGACGACTCGTCGCCGGAGCTGCCGGAGACGAAGGGGAAGAGGAGGGCGCCGGCCGGAGGAGGACGCCGGCGTGGAGAGGAGGAAGAGGGAGACGGCGGCGACAGGCGACGGGGACGGCGGTCGGCGGCTGCGGCGACGCGCGGGAGGAGCGGCGGAGGCGGCGGCGGTCGGCGACGGCCGACGGGCAGCGGGGGAGCCGCGGGCGGCGCTTGGCGGCGAGGGAAACCGCGGGAGGCGCGGGCGAGGCGCGGGAGGAGCGGGCCGGGAGGGCCCCGCACGGGCCCCGGCGGGCCGACGGCGATGTGGGCGTGGGGCGCCACGTGTCGGCGTCCCGTTGGTCGGGCGCGGCGGCGGCGAAGCGTCCGCCCGGAGTGGACACGTCCGGTGGCGGCGGGGTGATTTTTGCTAGGGTTTGATCCGGGATTTGGACGGGGAGGGTGTTTTTATAGGCATAGGGAGCTAGGAGAGTCCAAATGAGTCACGGTTTTCGCCCACACGATCGTGATCGAACGACCTAGAGCATGGAAGAGACTTTGAGGGGTTTTGGGCTGTTTAGAGGGGGGGTTTGCTGCAACACACAAAAGGACTTTGCGGTTACCCGGTTAACCGTTGGAGCACCAAACGACCTCCAAATGGCACGAAACTTGACAGGTAGTCTACCGGTGGTATACCAAGGCCACTTGACAAGACTCGGTCCATTCCAAGAACGTTCAATACCCGCTCACGAAAAGAAACAAGAGGAGTGCACCGGTGCACGTGGGAGTGTCGGATGGCAAAACGGACAACGGGGAAAATGCTCGGATGCATGAGACGAACACGTATGCAAATGAGATGCACATGATGACATGATATGAAATGCATGACATGAACAAAATGCAAAACAAAAACGAAACCCAACCACTGAGGGAATATCATAACACATAGCCGAAAATGGCAAGAGTTGGAGTTACAAATATGGAAAATTACATCCGGGGTGTTACAATAGTATATTTATATGTGAAACCTCTCTTTCTTTATTACTTCCTATTAATTGTAACAATGACCAAAACTATGTTTGTCAACTCTCAATAACTTTTATTCGTCATACTCTTTATATGTGAAGTCATTACTCTCCATAAGATCATTATATGATCTTTTTATTTCTTTTTATTCCTTTCTTTTATTTAATTCCCTCAAGATCATAGCAAGAAAGCAAAGCCCACAACTCAAAACTACTCTTTATTATATATAACTCACGGACTCGATTACATAGATAGAGATCAAAACAAAACTCAAAGCTAGATCATACTAAAAACTTTATTCTAGTTGATCAAGATATAACCAAAAGGATCAAACTAAGAAAAACGATAAAAGTAAAGGTGTGATGGTGATACGATACCGGGGGTACCTCCGCCGAGCTTGGCAGTTGCCAAGGGGAGTGCACATACCCATGTATTTATGTCTCTTTCTACGGAGGTGGTGATGATGGAGTTGTTGATGAAGTAGGTTTGTCATCCATCTTCCAAGGCATAGGCTCACCATCATAGAAAGATGAACGAGTCTCCGGGATCCTCAGATCTGCAGCCAAACTCATCCTCTTAAATCTGTATTCATACTCACAGTTTTGGTTTTGCAGGTCATAGATCTGGGCTTGGAGGTGCTCAATTTTCTCATCAAGCTTAAAGATGGCTGAGGGAGTCCTGGACTAAGGGGTCCTCGGGCGTCCGGCCTGTTATCCATGGGCCGGACTGATGGGCCGTGAAGACATGAAGGCCGAAGACTGTACCCGTGTCCGGATTGGACTCTCCTTGGCGTGGAAGGCAAGCTTGGCGATCAACTGTGAAGATTCCTTCTTATGTAACCGACTCTATGTAACCCTAGATCCCTCCGGTGTCTATATAAACTGGAGGGCGTAGTCCGGATGATATATATTCATTAGCATAGTCATACAGGCTCGACTCCTAGGGTTTAGCCATTACGATCTCGTGGTAGATCAACTCTTGTAATACTCATATTCATCAAGATCAATCAAGAAGGAAGTAGGGTATTACCTTCATAGAGAGGGTCCGAACCTGGGTAAACATCGTGTCCCCCGTCTCCTGTTACCATCGATCCTAGACGCACAGTTTGGGATCCCCTACCTGAGATCCGCCAGTTTTGACACCGACATTGGTGCTTTCATTGAGAGTTCCACTGTGCCGTCGACGAAAGGTTCGATGGCCCCTTCAATCGTCTATAGTGACGTTGTCCAAGGAGAAACCTTCCTCCCCGGATAGATCTTTATGTTCGGCGGCTTCATACTGCGGGCCAATTCGCTTGGCCATCTGGAGCATATCGATAGCTACGCCCTTGGCCATCAGGTCAGATTCGGAAGCTTAAATTACATCGCGGACGTCCATGGAGACTTGATCTTCGACGGATTTGAGATCGCGGCGATCGCTCCCCCTCGCCCCAATGAACATGACCTAAATCTGTCATCGGATCACATCCAGGAGATGGTTCCTGTCGCTGCAACGGCCTTAGAACCGGAGCAGATCGTGCCATCCGAGGCCACAGAGTCCGCGGTGTTGGAGCCGCACACGGACTCGACACCCTGCAATATTTGCGTCAACGGAACTCCAGACTTGTCTCCGGCTATAAACTCCGAACCATGCACGCCTGCAGACACCGAGTTGGATCGGTTATCAATTTCTGAATTCAGCGCCGCACACATCTTCCAGCACTCGCCTTTGGGTGATGTCCTAAGATCTTTAAAGAATTTATCCTTGGAGAAGGACTCACAGCCGAACTATGTTCGGTTCGAGCTAGAGGCTGATGATGGGGAATTTTACTTCACACCCGCCACCCACTTCATAGCCACTGTCGATGACTTAATCGACGTGCTTGATTATGGCTCCGAAGGCATCGACGGTATGGACGACGATGCCGACAAGGAGCAAGGCCAAGACCCGCCATTCACTGCACGCTGGACGGCCACCTCTTCGTATGATGTGTACATGGTCGACACACCTAAAAAAGCTAGCGACGAGGACAAAGAAGATCCAGTCGCGAATAAACCTTCTGAGACACAGTCCAAGCGCCGGCGCCCTAAACGCCGCTCTAAGCCACGCCGCTCAAAAGATGGCAACACTGGCACCGGAGAAAATAGCACTCCGGATGACGCCGAAAACAACGAAGACCCTGTCGGAGCTGCATCCGAACAGGAAGAGCAAGGCAACGGGCACGTTAACCCTGATAAACAGGCCATGCCCAGTGACCCGGATGATTATAGTTATCATCCACTCTCCGAGGATGAAGAGAGCCTCGGCAGCAAGGATTTCATCGTGCCTGAGGCACCCCTCGAGCAGGAGCGCTTCAAGCGCCAGCTAATAGCTACGGCAAAAAGCCTGAAGAAAAAGCAGCAGCAGCTTCAAGCAGATCAAGACCTACTCATTGACAGATGGACCGACGTCCTGGCAGCCGAAGAATACGGCCTCAAGCGCCCAACCAAGAGTTACCCGAAGCCCATACCTCCCTCACGCGATGCGGAACGACCACCACGTGGTCGGGATAGTGCGGCGGACCGACCACCACGCGGTCGGGATAAAACGGCAACTCAGGCCGAACAACAGCCCGCCCCACCGCCTCGTAAAAACAGAGACAAAACAGCTCGGGACCATACATACGAACTTTGGCAGGATCTGGACAGTAGAGCAGGACACACTATATCAATCTACGGATCGCGAGGACGCTTCCCGACTCGGGATGACGGCTACCTATTCAGACGTGACAAACCTAGTCACGCCCGGGCCGATAACCACAGACGGACTTCATCGGAGGTGCGCCGTGACGCGGCCCGATATAGAGGCGCCGCACACCCTCTCTATTTCACAGATGAAGTACTAGATCACGAATTCCCCGAGGGGTTCAAGCCCGTCAATATTGAATCATACGACGAAACAACCAATCCCGCAGTGTGGATCGAAGATTTTATTCTCCACATCCATATGGCCCGAGGAGACGATCTCCACGCCATCAAATACCTCCCACTAAAATTAAAAGGGCTAGCTAGACACCGGCTAAATAGCCTGTCTGAAAATTCCATCGGCAGCTGGGAGGACTTGGAAGAAGCTTTTCTTGACAACTTCCAAGGTACTTATGTCCGGCCACCAGACGCCGATGACTTAAGTCATATAGTCCAACAACCCGGAGAATCAGCCAGAAAATTCTGGACTAGGTTCCTAACCAAAAAGAACCAGATCGTTGACTGTCCGGACGCCAAAGCCCTAGCAGCCTTCAAGCACAGCATCTGTGACGAATGGCTCGCCCGCCACCTCGACCAAGAAAGGCCGAAATCCATTGCAGCCCTCACATCACTCATGACCCTCTTTTGCGCGGGTGAGGACAGCTGGCTGGCTCGTAGCAAAAACACAGCCAGCGAGGCAGGCCCCTCCGAGTCCAAGAACAGCACCGGCAAGCTCCGGCGCAATAGACACAAACACCGAAGCAATGGCGGTAATACCGATGACACCACGGTTAACGCCGGATTCAGCGGCTCCAAGTCCGGCCAGCGGATGAAGCCCTACAAAAGGAACAATGAGGGACCATCCAGCCTGGACCGCATACTCGATCGTCCGTGCCAGATACATGGCACCCCAGACAAACAAGCCAATCATACCAATAGAGACTGTTGGGTTTTCAAACAGGCTGGCAAGTTAAATGCTGAGAACAAAGAAAAGGGATTGTTGAGGATATAGACCTTAGAGTCACCCGCCAGGAGGGGCCGGGTTACTCATAATGGTCATCGCCAGAAGCCCGGCGCCAAGCTTGAAGACGGTGGGCCAAAGATGGGCTTAAGACCCGGATATGGCTTAAGGCCCGTAGTTACAATCATCATTATGGTAGAACTTGTAGTGTAAGGCAAGAATAGTTGAGAGTCCGAGCCGGACACTCTTATGAGCCGGCCGGGACTCTAAGAGCTGCTGGGCGTCAGCCTCCCTATATAAAGGGACGACTCGGCAGCGGTTTAGGGGGAAGAAAGATCTCATCGAGAGCCAGGCATAGCAGTTAAGCTCCCTGGTCATCGAAACCCTAATCAATACCACATCAACTGGACGTAGGCCTTTACCTTCATCGTAAGGGGCCGAACCAGTATAAACCCTCGTGTTCCTTGTCCCGTTAACCCCTTCAAGCTTCCCTGCGGCGATGGCTCCACGACTAAGTCCTAGCTTGAGGACATCTGCCGTGACAATTCCACGACAGTTGGCGCCCACCGTGGGGCCAGCGCATGGTGGATTTGAGTTCTTGAAGGGCAGCTTCGAAGGGCTCAAGGGATACGCTGTGGGCCGGATGACCAAGAGTCGTCACGGCAAGCTCTACATCGACGATGCAAACTGGGGCCCCGACGCCGGCTCAATTGAGTACGGGTACCGGGTCCCCTTCGGCGGAATCCATGTTTTCATTGGCAAGATTGGTGAGCCGGGCCCTGAGCCGGATCTCTGCGCCGATCTCATCGAGACGGCTCAGCGCGCACGACCCGCCCGGGCCCTGCCTACTTTGAAGCATGCTTTCGTGGGATGTGTCCATGGAGGGCTCTCTGGTGGATCTGGATCTGGTGATGAGACAGCCGCCGGCTCTGACGGCGAATCATCCACAGATGAGTCGAACTCGTTGTATCAGCTTCAAGATGGCAGGCTAATGGGTTGTTCCGATGGTGACAGTATTCCGGACCCGTTTGAGCCGCCGAGCCGGGTCGGAATCTTCATGGCCGGTGCGCAGCCTGTTCAGAACCCTGCTGCTGGGGCAGGAAACCCGGTGCCCTCGCCGGCTCAGGTGCTGATGGATCTCACGGACAAGATGACGGCCTTGTTGACCGCCGCGGTTGACCCGATGGATCAAGCTCAGCATGACGCGGAGGTGGCGCAGTTAAAGTTAGATCTAGTGAAAGCCAAAGAGGATCTGGCAGCGGAAGGGATCAGGATGGCTGCGGAGAGGGCGGCTCTCGACGCCCAAACCCAGTTGATTCAGGCGCAGTCCTTCCGGCTCACGATGGATCAAAACGCGTCCAATGAGGTCATGAGAAGGAGGCATCAAAAAGCCCAATCTCGACTCCCTCCGGTTTACGATCCTCGAAACCTCTTCAACACGCCAGGTGCAGGGTCTAGTAACCCGCCAGGGATCATAGTGCCCGGGTCGGGGACCCCTGTTCAACCACAAGTGATGGGGCCTCCCCGGGTGAATCCTGCCCCGCCTCAGTACGTGCCAATACCACCGGGTCATTATGCTAACCCGCTGGAGAACATGGTCGCCGCAGCAGCACGGCTGGCGGCCCTCCCAATTGACGGCGACTCGCCAACGGCTATTGAAACCCGCCGGGTCAGGGAACTCCTTCAGACAGCGCTGGCACAGCAAGAGGCGTACTCTTACAACCGGGACAGGATCCACTCGACCCCTCGTCCAGGCCGGAGCCCGAGTTATAGCAGACACATGGTCTCAGCGACCGGCTCAAGTAATGTTCGACGCCATGACCCGCCCTCTGGCCATGGCCCGGCTCATAACGGAGCCTTTCACGCAGCATACCAAGACAGAGCGCGGCAAGAGGCGGAGCAGGTGCCTCAGTTGATGGCTTACCAGACTCCCCCGGCTTATCCGACGACTTCCGTCGACGTGGGTATCCCTACCAGGGCTGGACGTGTCCCTTGTTTAGTGCCAGCTCTCTGCAATGAGCGTCTACCCAAGGACTTCAAAGGCCCTAGGAAGGTGCCTAATTACACGGCTGATTTACAACCCGCAGCCTGGATCGAGAGTTACGAGATGGCCATGGAACTGCTGGAAGTCAGTGAAGCGGCAATGGCCAAGTACTTCACCATGATGTTAGATGGGACTGCCTGCACTTGGTTGAAAGGGCTAATGCCAAATTCCATTGGATCTTGGGCTGAGCTGAAGGCCCGGTTCATACAAAACTTCAAAGACACCTGTAGGCAGTCTATGTCAATAGTGGATTTGACTAACTGTAAACAGCAGGAGGGTGAATCTATGACACATTGGGTTCACCGGGTTAAAGAGATCATACATTCATCGGATAAGATGGATGCCGGCTCTGCAGTCTTGATGTTGGAGCAAAATTGTCGTTTTCTGCCCCTGAAGATGAAACTCGGGCGGCTTAAGCGCGACTGCAATGATATGGGTACGCTGATGGCGGCTCTCATCAAGTACGCCGATTCTGATGGTACCAAGGACCCCGCTTCGGACGACGAAAGGACAGGGAAGGGAAAGAAGAACGGCAATGGCAAGGGTCCTCAGCATAACCCGGGGAACCAAGGAGGTGGCAAGCGTAAGGCCGACGGCAGCCTAGAGTTCGTGGCCAACGCCAGCTCACAGGGCAATAGCCAGAGACGCAAGGGGAGGCCCCCTCCCCGAGCCGGCGGGTCAGGCCCGACGCTGGAACAGCTGGTGAATGAGCCCTGTCCGAGGCATGGCTCTAGAGAGAAGCCAGCTACCCATCTGTGGAAGGATTGTGCAATCATGAAGGCCTTTAAGAATTCCAACGCTTTTAACGGCAACAGTGGCCCGGGCGGCGGTTCAGGCGCCGGCGGCTTTCATGGCCCGGGCGGTGGTTCAAATTCCAATCCTCAGAACAGTCAAGGGGGCTTTAATCAACAGTCTGGCCAGGGTCATCAGCAGCAGCAGGGGGTTATCAGACCAATCCAAAGCAGCTTAGCGGCGGACAGTATCATGTGTTTACCACCAGTCTGTGCAAGCGAGATCAGAAGCTTCATAAGAGGGCTGTGAATGCTGTTGAGCCGGCGGTCCCACGCTATTTACGATGGTCTGAGCAGACCATAGTGTGGAGTAGGGAGGATCACCCTCCCCGGGTAGATAACCCGGGTCATTTGGCTTTGGTGGTGGCTCCTCAAGTGAGAGGATATAAGTTCACTAAGGTGCTCATGGATGGAGGCAGCAGCATCAACATCCTCTATTATGAGACTTTCCGTCGTATGGGGTTGGTTGATAAGAACCTCAGCCAGTCAAACACTATTTTCCATGGTGTAGTACCTGGTAAGTCGGCTTATCCAGTCGGCAAGATCGAGTTGGAAGTGGCCTTTGGAGACGAGCACAACTACAGGGTGGAAAAATTGACCTTTGAGGTGGTCAAGATAAGAAGCCCGTATCATGCCATATTTGGGCGGCCGGCTTACGCCAAGTTCATGGCACGGCCGTGTTACGTGTATTTACAGCTCAAGATGCCGGGTCTCAATGGGACCATTACGGTTCATGGCAGCCGGAAGGTGGCCTTGGAGTGTGAGGAAGGCGATGCGGCTTATGCAGAATCTGTTTGTGCAACAGAGGAGTTAAAATTTTACAAAGACAATGTTGACCCAACAGATATGACCTCTCTGAAAAAGCCAACTACGGAGCATGAGCCGGCAACGAAATTTAAGTCGGCTGATGAGACTAAACTTGTTGATTTCGTTCCAGGTGACTCATCTCAGCAGTTTAGCATCAGTGCCAATCTGGATCCAAAATAGGAAAGCGCGCTCATCGAGTTCATCCGTGAGAATAGGGACATTTTTGCATGGAAACCTTCTGACATGCCAGGTGTACCTAGAGAACTCGCTGAGCACACTCTCAATGTTGATCCGAAGTTTAAGCCGGTCAGGCAATTCCTTCGGCGGTTTAATGAAGAAAGACGAAAAGCTATTGGTGAAGAGGTGGCCCGGCTCTTGGAGGCCGGATTTATTGTTGAAGTTTTTCACCCAGAGTGGTTAGCTAACCCGATGCTCGTGCTCAAGAAGAACGGCACTTGGCGGATGTGTGTGGACTACACGGACTTAAACAAGGCGTGTCCGGCTGATCCTTTTGCCCTTCCCCGTATTGATCAAATTATTGATGCTACGGCAGGTTGTGAGCGCTTAAGTTTCTTGGATGCTTATTCCGGATATCATCAGATTGAAATAGCAGTTAAGGACCAGGAGAAGACGGCGTTCATCACTCCCTTTGGAGCCTTCTGCTATGTGTCCATGCCCTTTGGACTCAAGAGTGCACAGGCGACTTATCAGCGTTGCGTGCAGAACTGTCTTCATAACCAGATTGGGCGCAATGTTCATGCTTATGTGGATGATATTGTGGTTAAATCCAGGAAGGAGGAAACCCTGATAGATGATCTGAGGGAAACCTTTGATAATCTCCGGGTCTACAAGATGATGCTTAACCCGGCCAAGTGTGTTTTTGGTGTTCCTGCAGGCAAACTCTTGGGTTTCTTGGTTTCTGACAGAGGCATTGAAGCTAACCCGGAGAAGATCAAGGCCATCACCTCCCTGGCTAAGCCGGCGTGTATAAATGACGTCCAGCGCCTGGCGGGTCGCATTGCTGCTTTAAGCCGTTTTATAAGCCGTTTGGGGGAGAAGGCTATGCCATTATATCAGTTGATGAAGAAAACTGATGACTTTGTCTGGAATGATGCAGCCAACACGGCTTTTGAGGATTTGAAGAGACAGCTAGCCGAGCCCCCAGTCCTTGCTGCTCCGGTTGACAAGGAGCCTTTATTGCTGTATGTGGCTGCTAACACACGAGCCGTCAGTGTGGCCGTGGTGGTGGAGCGCAAGGAAGAGGGTAAGGAGCATCCGGTTCAGCGGCCGGTTTATTATGTCAGCGAAGTACTCATTGAGTCCAAGCAGCGGTATCCGCATTGGCAGAAGCTTGTTTACGGTGTGTTCATGGCAAGCCGGAAGCTTAAGCATTATTTCCAGGGTCACCCCATCACTGTGGTCAGTTCTGCCCCCCTTGGGGATATCATTCAGAACAGGGAGGCCACAGGGAGAGTGGCTAAGTGGGCTATAGAGCTCGGACCTCATGGTCTGAAGTATGTGCCACGCACTGCTGTTAAATCTCAGGCTTTAGTGGATTTCATCAATGATTGGACAGAGCTACAAGTGCCCGAACAAAAGCCGGATAATACATATTGGACTATTCACTTTGATGGGTCCAGGCAGTTGGAGGGCTCGGGGGCTGGAGTCGTATTGGCTTCCCCTAAGGGTGATAAGTTCCATTATGTGCTACAATTGATGTTTCCTTGTACCAACAACGCAGCTGAGTATGAGGCCTTGCTCCACGGTCTTCGGATGGCTAAGGAGATGAGCTTGAGCCGGGTAAGGTGCTTTGGCGACTCAGACTTGGTGGCTCAACAAGTATCAGGAAAGTGGGACTCCAAGGACCCTCTCATGGCGGCTTATCGCCGCGAAGTTGATGCCATTGCTGGGCACTTTCAGGGTTACCAAGTAGAGCACATCGATCGCAGGAAGAACGAGGCGGCTGATGCTTTAAGCCGGCTGGGCTCTCAGCGAAAACCGGTGCCGCCTAATATTTTCCTGGACATCCTGCATAACCCTTCTGTTAAGTTGCCTACAGAGGAAGACTTGGCTGTCCCTGACCCGGAGGCACGACTGGTGGCGGCTCTCCACATCATACCGGACTGGACAGTGCCCTATCTGGCTTACATGACCCGGGGAGATTTGCCTGAGGATGAAACTTTGGCCAGACAAATAACCCGGCGGTCTAAGTCAATGATTGTTATCAATGGTGAGTTGCATCGCCGCAGTGTTACGGGAGCGTTCCAGCGTTGTGTCTCCCCTAAGGAAGGTCAAGAGATCTTGCGTGAGATTCATGAAGGGGATTGTGGCCATCACGCCGGCTCAAAGTCTCTTGTGGCCAAGGCTTTTCGTCATGGTTTTTATTGGCTGACGGCTCATGCTGATGCGGAGGACTTGGTCAGTAAATGTGATGGTTGCCAAAGGTTCTCGCGACGGGCTCATGTGCCGGCTCAGGAGCTGAGGATGATCCCAATTACTTGGCCCTTTGCGGTCTGGGGGCTTGATATGGTTGGGCCTTTTAAAAGGTCCAAGGATAAGAAGACCCACCTCTTGGTGGCAGTTGACAAATTTACAAAGTGGGTTGAAGCCGAACCAGTTAGCAAGTGTGATGCAGCCACGGCGGTTCAATTTATGAAAAAGGTGATTTTTCGCTTTGGCTTTCCGCACAGCATTATAACTGACAATGGTACCAATCTATCCAAAGGCGCCATGGAGGAGTTTTGTCAACGAGAGCATATCCGACTTGATGTTTCATCAGTGGCTCATCCTCAATCCAATGGTCAAGCTGAGAGGGCTAATCAGGAGATCTTGAAGGGTATCAAGCCCCGGCTTTTGGTCCCTTTGCAACGGACGCCGGGTTGTTGGGTGGAGGAGTTGCCCTCCGTGTTATGGAGCATCAACACTACTCCTAACAGGTCTACAGGTTTCACGCCTTTCTTCATGGTTTATGGGGCAGAAGCAGTCCTCCCCAGTGACATCCGTCATGACTCGCCTCGAGTGGCGGCTTATGTTGAGGCGGATAATGAACAGGCGCGCCAAGACGCTCTTGACTTGTTAGACGAACAGCGTGATGTGGCAGCAGCTCGCTCAGCGATTTACCAACAAGACCTGCGCCGTTATCATAGTCGCCGGGTTAAATCCCGGGTCTTCCAGGAAGGCGATCTGGTGCTCCGGCTCATCCAAGATCAAACAGATGCGCACAAGCTATCCCCGCCTTGGGAAGGGCCCTTTGTGGTCAGCAAGAATTTGCACAACGGGTCATATTACCTCATTGACATTCGGGAGCACAAAGATTCACGTAAGTCGGAGGAAGAGACCCATCGGCCGTGGAATATAGCTCAGCTTCGGCCTTACTACACTTGAGCCACCGGCTCTCATAATGTACATATTTCTCTAAGCCATGTATATATTATGATAAGCAATAAAGCAGGACCTCTGTCCTTTTTTCTCCTCCAAATGTGCACGTGTTGTTTTCATTGCAAGATCACATGATAACTTGAAGGAGGATCCGGCTTATGATCGTATTCGAATCTAGCCGTAGTCACTTGGGGGCTTCCTGTTCAAACATAGGTACCCTCTTGATTGGCATCGCCACACCCACTGGGGGCTATATGATCGCATTCGAATCTTAGCATAACCCCTTTGGGACGGGTCTCTGGTCGTATTCGAACCGGAAGCCCCTAAGTTTTTCTGATTTATAGCGAGTTCTTCTGATTATTTCAAGTATGCATGGAGGGTCTCACTCTGCTGGCTTAACTTTGATTTACAGTGCTAGTCGAATACAATCGGCGTTATTAAGACTGGTAAACCGGAGTTGAGGTACCAACCTTATTGCCCGGGTTATCTAAGCCGGAAGAGTGCTTGCAGGCCGGTAAGTGTGTTGTTACGGTTATATCAAGGACATAATTGAGGACCAGTCTCTTGTGATTCATATTCCGGGTTATATGCATAAGACTATGATTCTCCGTGCGGTAAGCCGCCTCGAGACTTGTGATTTGTCTTTCTATGCAGGATAGTTAAAGACAACTATTTAAGCTTAAGGAACATGACTGATCAACTATGACCCGGAGACATATAAGGAAGCAACTTTCATAGAATTCAGCATTCAACACGTGCACGATGGCACGACACAGTTAAAGTGTTGATCCTATTCTATTACAAGACTCATTGAGTCCAAAAGGGTGAAGCATTGTTTCACATAAACCGCCTACAGAGTTACGACGCTTGCTAGGTTGAGGTTTCCGGCTCATCCCTCTCCGCTCCTCCGGCTGTTCCCAAGACCTGGAAAGTTGACGACTTCCAGTCAATGCCGCTCAGAGCTTCAAATTGAGCTTCCTCGTCAATTAACCCGGCCGGGTCAATTTCCGGGGCAAAGGTGTGCTTACGAGTCGGCGGGACTAAGCTGATGGCTTCGTAACGCGGAGTGGGGATCCTCTGATTCTCGGCATCGTAACCCGGCTGGTACTTGGTCAGATCCGTATCATTTCCGATCAGAGTGGCCACCGGGTGTATGATCTTCACGCGGGCTGCGAAGTCCTTTTGGTCGAAGGCGGTGCCGTCTTCCTTCAAGCTGGGATAGCCAAGGGCAATGTCCGCCGGGTCTAGTTCTGGAAGAAACGCCTTGGCCCGGCTCAGAGCAGCTATGGCTCCGGCTCTTGCAGAGGCCCGTCGCAGCTCTTGAACACGTTGAGGAAGAACGGCAAGCCGGCGAAGGACTTCCACCAGGTGAGTCGGCACCTCATTGGATAGGGCCACCACAGCCAAGGCGCGCTGTGACCCGGTGTACAGTTGCTCCACCAGGGTGTACACGGCCTTCAACTTGGTCACCACACTTTGGTTGAGGTTGGCGCTTCTGGGACCTGTGTAACAGAGTAAGATAAGCCGCCGGTAATGATGGGTTATGAGACATAAAAATTATAAACTGGACGGAAGCCGGTGGAATGACTTACCGAAGATTGCGGCAACCATCTGGGACACTTGGCGCTTTAAGCCGGAGAGTTCGGCGGTCTTCTCTGACAGAGCCTTTTCCGCCTGTTCGGCCCGGTTCACCAGAGCAGCCTTCTCTTCGGCCCAGGCTTTCCGTTCAGCGTCAAAGTCCGTCTTCAGCTTTTCTTGCGCAGCAATACTAGACACAAATTTGGCATTGGCGTTCCGTGTCTCAGTTTCTTGCGTCCTCAGGCGGGTCTTCAGATCGGAGATGTCAGCTTCAAAATTCTTGCAAGCAGCCTGCATAATTTCCGGGTTATAGGATGAATAGTTATTATGCAATTTTAAAGTCCCAAGCACTTTCCAAGCAAAGACACTTGGCACTTGGGGGCTAATGCATATCGAACGTTTCTATTTACAAATTGCCGGTTCAAGTGAGTAAGCCGGAACTTAAGTCTACAACATATTCTATCATAAGTCGTAGACTTGGGGGCTAGAGTATGGTAAGAATAACAAGATAACTATGCAGTAAGCAAGGAGAAAGAGGAGTAGTACCTCAGACTTCTGCTGAATCTGGTTCACCATGCCGATCTCTACATCCCGGCTCTTGTGCACTTGGTTGACATAGCCGGAGACGATCTCTCCGATGTTCAGATTGGCGTAGTCGGTGAGGTCCAGATTAACCCGGCGGTGCTGTAGCAACTCCTCCTTGGCGGAGCACTTGGCCAGCGCAGTAGGTCTCCCCGGCTCAACAAACTCCGTCCGGGTGATTACCACGTCCGGGTCATTGACCGGCTGAGCCGGGCCGGAGGTCTCCGGGTTAGCAGAAGCTTCTGCGGTTGCCTTGTCAGCTGAAGCGGTGGCTTCGGGAGCAGAGGCAGCTGGCGGTTCTTGAGCTGCTACCTCCGGTTCAGGCAAATCCGGCTCTTCGACCGGCTTGTTCTTTTTTGCCCTCTTGGTGAGCTTTGCCTGGGCACTGAAAAGACAAAAAAGTTAGTACAAAGGTATGAGCAAAGATAAGCACAACAAGAGATGATCATCATTACCCGGGTACGGTCTTGAAGGCCGGCAGGCTTGATTGCATCGAGTCACCAGAGGAGGGTGAGGTTTCCTGATAGTTGAATCAGAAGAATTGAGCGGTTGACGTATAACACCCGCCAAAGGATGAAAAGGGTACAAGTTGGAGATAACCTCGGTTCGGCGTTTCCTCGATGCGTCGGGTAAGCCGGAGGAGAGGTCAACATCCTTGTTGGTCCGGGTGTGCCGCCGGCTCTCATGAGTCTGTTGCTTCAAAAGAAATTGAGGATCTTGATAAGCTAAAGGATGAGAAAATCTTACTTTCCGGGTTACCCTTCGGACTTTCAGCCTTGGCAAGGGCTCCGAGTCGGAGGAAAGTATCATTACCTCTTCAACCACCGGGTTACTTGCTCTGGTGTCATCCTGTTGATGAACAGTATTGATAAGGTGGACAGAAAGGAACAACAAATACAACAAGAGCTTACAGGTTCAGGGGTTACCTCTGACTCGGAGCTGTCGCTTAGTTGCAGCAGCTCAGAAGCAGTAGGCCTACTTCCCTTCTTACGGGGAGCGGCTCTCTTGGCGGCTTTGTTCGCCTTCCTGGCCTTCTTGGCCGCCTCATGGTCATACTTGACCTTCCAGAATTTATCATCTGCCTGAAAATACAATGACGATTTCTTAAGGATCAGATGAAAGTTATCTATAGAAGAGAATAAGATGTTCAGATCAGCGGCTTACTGCTGGGGCTGGGTTGGTCTTGCAGAAGGGGGCTAACCCGGTACTCCCGCAGTCTGCCAAGCTCTCATTTAAAAGAGCCTTGGTCATGTCTTCAGCAACGTCTTCAGGAAGATCGTTGCGGCTGTGTCGCAGGGGGTCATCTTTCCGGCCTGTGTATTCACACATTAAGCCGGGGCGGCGGCTCAGGGGGATCACCCGCCACGAGATCCAGACCCGGACCAGATCAATTCCGTTGAGACCATTGCCCAGGAGAGCCTTGATCTTGTTGATGGTGGGGAGCAGAGGTTGGCGCTCCGCCTGAGTTAACTTGTCAGACAGAGGGTGAGTTGGTTCCAGACGTGAAGGGCGAAAGCCGGGCAGCGGGCTCTCGTCAGTCGGCGACATGTCTTGGCAATAGAACCACGTATGGTTCTAGTCCTTTGGGTGACTCGGCGGCTCGGCGTAAGGGAAGAGGCAGTCTCTCCGTCGCTGAATGGAGATTCCGCCAAGTTCCAAACTTGGCCCGTTGGCGCACTCGTTCTGGCGGTTCAGGTAGAAGAGCTCTCTGAAGAGCAGCAGGCTGGGCTCTTCTCCAAGATAAACCTCGTAGAACACTTGGAAATTGCATATGTTGGACACCGAGTTGGGTCCTATATCTTGTGGCCGCAGGTCAAAGAAATTCAGTACATCCCTGAAGAACTTTGAGCCGGGCGGTGTGAAGCCCCGGCTCATGTGATCCGCAAAAATCACTACCTCCCCGTCCTTTGGCTGTGGTCTCTCCTCTGACGGGTCAGGGGCACGGTAGGACATGACGTCCTTCTTGGGCAGGTAACCCGACTTTACAAAATCTGCTAAGGTCTCATCGGTGACATTGGACCTCATCCAATTGCAAGTGATGGATGCTTTAGGAGCTTTGGGAGGCATGGTGAAAGTCGGCAGCCTATGATAAAAGGAAACGTCCGGTTTAATTATAAGCCGAAGGAAATTTACAGTTCAATGTTAAAGTGGCAGCTTATGGAGGGGACTAATGACATATATCTAGGTGCATCGGGTTATTTAAGCTGCCCGAGGTATTGAGAGCAATTCAATTATAGCCTTGCTGCAAATGAGCCGGAATTTTTTTTACAGTACGTGGCTTCTTTAAGCCGGAACGTAAACCGCCACGACTCGGCAGGTGTAGTTTTTTTTACTAAGTGTGGTGAAAACAGGTTTCACACATCGCAGTAAATAATTTGGATCAAAACGGTCGGTTGAAAAGGAAAATTCCTAGACCTAAAAACAGATGCAGAAGAAGTCTGCGGGTTCGAACGAAGCATCTATGCAGTAAAAAGGGGATCTATTTGCATTAGGAATGGAAGTGAAACAGCTACCGCAGTGGTTCTATACAAGTCTAAGATCAAAAGGGGTGGTAAAAATCAAATCTACCGAGGGCCTGCGAAGAATGGTGAAGAACACGGGAAGAACAAGAAGAAACCCTACTGCAGATCTATTCTACGGGGCAACAAGGACTTACAGGTGCTGGTGAGTCGCGGAGGTCGCTGCCGTTCTCTGGACACAACAGGTTGATGCAGCGGCCGGAGTCGGTGAGGACGAGAAGACCCGCGGCGGCGACGGCAACAGAGCTCGAGCGGAAGAGCAGTGACGCGAGGAGGAAGACGGGTGGCTGAAAGCTCATCGGGCCGGACTATTTATAAGGGTAAGCTCATAAGTGGGCGTGAGAAACGAGGAGACCACGGCGTGGTTATCTCCCCATGAAACGCCTCGATTTTCGGGATGGCAGTAAAGATAAGATCCGTTGCGGATATAGTGGAGTAAAAAAATGGATTTAATGGAAGATGACGTCACGGCGGATTACCCGGAATCTAGAGGATGACGTCACGCCGGGTTATGGCCTTCACACAATTGTAAGCCGGAGATTTTCTGTCGAAAGAATTGAAGATTGACATGAGCCGGCTCAAATCAATCTGGGGCCTAATGTTGAGGATATAGACCTTAGAGTCACCCGCCAGGAGGGGCCGGGTTACTCATAATGGTCATCGCCAGAAGCCCGGCGCCAAGCTTGAAGACGGTGGGCCAAAGATGGGCTTAAGACCCGGATATGGCTTAAGGCCCGTAGTTACAATCATCATTATGGTAGAACTTGTAGTGTAAGGCAAGAATAGTTGAGAGTCCGAGCCGGACACTCTTATGAGCCGGCCGGGACTCTGAGAGCTGCTGGGCGTCAGCCTCCCTATATAAAGGGACGACCCGGCAGCGGTTTAGGGGGAAGAAAGATCTCATCGAGAGCCAGGCATAGCAGTTAAGCTCCCTGGTCATCGAAACCCTAATCAATACCACATCAACTGGACGTAGGCCTTTACCTTCATCGTAAGGGGCCGAACCAGTATAAACCCTCGTGTTCCTTGTCCCGTTAACCCCTTCAAGCTTCCCTGCGGCGATGGCTCCACGATTAAGTCCTAGCTTGAGGACATCTGCCGTGACAATTCCACGACAGGGATCACAAAGTGAGGACGAGGACGAAGAGCCCCGGCAGCCGAACACTGGGGGGCAGAAGAAATTTCCCCCTCAAGTCAAAACGGTGAACATGATATACGCTACACACATCCCCAAAAGGGAGCGCAAGCGAGCACTCAGGGACGTCTACGCGGTACAGCCAGTCGCCCCAAAATTCAATCCGTGGTCGTCATTCCCGATCACCTTCGATCGTCGAGATCACCCAACTAGTATCCGCCACGGCGGTTCAGCCGCACTGGTCCTCGACCCAATCATCGACAGATTTCACCTAACATGAGTCCTAATGGACGGTGGTAGCAGCCTCAACCTGCTCTATCAGGATACAGTGCGGAAGATGGGCATTAATCCCTCACGAATCAAACCCACAAAGACTACATTTAAAGGAGTCATACCAGTCGTAGAGGCCCGTTGTACGGGCTCAATCACGCTGGAGGTGGTCTTCGGTTCCCCGGATAAGTTCTGAAGCGAAGAGTTAATCTTCGATATCGTCCCCTTCCGCAGCGGCTACCACACACTGCTCGGATGAACCGCATTTGCTAGATTCAACGCAGTGCCACACTATGCTTATCTCAAGCTGAAGATGCCCGGCCCATGCGGCGTCATAACAGTCAATGGCAACACTGAACGCTCTCTCCGTACAGAGGAGCACACAGATGCCCTAGCAGCAGAGCTACAGAGCGGCCTTCTCAAGCAGATCCGTAATCTGGCTGCCGAGCCCCTGGACACCACTAAGGGAGTCTGGACCACACTACAACAGGCCGGTTCGACTCGTCAAGAGTTCGATTAGCAATTCGGCCTCCGTCCTGGTCCCAATGAGGTAGCCGCATCCGCACCACGCATACATAATTACGCACTCAAAATCCCATGGGCATCGACGGAGACACAGTTAGCTTGTAGTTCGGCTACACTGATCCCGGACTCACTGGTATCTTTACTATTCCTTTTTCCTTTCAGGTATCTTTTATGCAGGCCTCCTTCGACGGCCTGACTACCGGTCCTGTCAAACGACAAGTACACACCAGATCGGCAGAGGGCCCAAGCATACAGGGGAAGCTCTAGAGGACAACCTAACGATCACTCTACCCTTTTTCAGTACCCAAATGCAGCTCTCCTCTGGTTCTGGCATGTTAAATAGCCGGTTGCTTATCGCATTACTTGTATAAATGCGCTTTGACACATTAACCCAACTATAATGGAAACAGTTTACGGCCCAAGTCAAGGGGCTCCAGATACTACCTCTGTTCTCCTTCTGTTTTCCTTCACCATTAATTACTTATATTTTCGCACCAGTACACTTCGGTATGTCTCATATCCGCCAGGGGCTTCTCATCGCCCCATAATACGGCAACAAAGTCCGAACACTCCTTAAAGATAAGTTAGGCACCCCGAATTTAGCATTATATGCATTGGCTCCGAATCATGTCTTTGGTCAATAGTTGGGTTGCCCGGCTCCTGTGCTTGCTACCCTACGTTTCGCTACATCGGCTAGGGTAGTAAAGGGAGAACTACTGCGATTGTGCCCTGGCCTTGACCAGATGAGCACCTCAGTAGAGAAAGCCAAAAACTGACTGTCATGATGCGGCGAGAGCCGGTCAGCTGTTCGGAGGTCTCAAATCGTTGGAGATTTTTTCCGCATTCCGCGAAGGATCGGTACTTCCCGGTCAGACGCTGACAGCACTCTGGTTTGTAAAGCAGGGGCTGCGCCTATGTTTTATTATAAAACTCCTATGGCTAAGTGAGGGCGTTCAAGCCACATAGTATGATTGCTGGTTCGTTGCACTAAACAACTCCTTCAAGGACCATATAATTGGGTCAAGATTGTTTAGATTCCATCCCGAACACCTCCGTACTACCTACGTGAGGGCAGAAGCCGACGACTGGCCAACCCTCAGATTTAACACAACACGGCCGCAGAGGAGGAAACAATCGAAACATAACAAACATTATATTACAAACCAGATTCGTTCTCATCATACAAGCCAAAGACAAAAAATGAATGCATTCATTCAAAAATAATGTCCTGCCCGCACTGCGCTGCTACAAGTCGAGATCCCTCCAGGACATTCGCAAAATATCGCTCGGGTGTGCGGTGCTCCTTGCCCTCCGGCGGCCCGTTGGCCACCTTGACAGCGGCCATCTTCGCCCACCACATCTTGCAATGAGCGAAGGCCATGCGGGCACCTTCGATGCAGACTGATCGCTTGACGACGTCCAGCCGCGGACAAGCCTCCATCACCCGCTTCACGAGGCCAAAATAACTGCTAGGCATAGCTTCGGCTGGCCACAGCCGGATTATTAAATCCTTCATGACCAGTTCGGCCATCCTGTGTAGCTCGAACAACTATTTCAGTTGATCGGCAAAGGGCACCTGGTGTTCTGGCACAACATACTGCACCCAGAACAGCTTCTTCGTGGAATTCCCTTCGTTGGCTCGGAAGAACTCTGCAGCATCAGACACGCTGCATGGCAGATCCGCAAAAGCCCCTGGGCAACTCCGAATCTAGGTTAGTAAAAGGTACTTCCTCTCCGCATACTTGCTTTGCATGTGAAAAGCCTTACCCGCTGCAACCTTCTTGGCCTCCTACATCTCCTGGAGAGTATCCCGAGCCTCCTTCCGTGCAGTCTCCGCGCTCTGGCGAGCCTTGGTAAGCTCGGTCTCTCAAACCAACGCCTCGCGCTCCAAGGCTTCGCACTTCTTCACCGCGTCTTGGAGCTCCTGCTGGACCTCGCCGACCCGGGCCTTGAGCTTCTTTCGGGCGGCTTGCTGCTGGACAGCCTTCCCCTCGGCTTCGGCCAGGGCATTCTTTAGGGCCTCGACCTCGGTCACCGCCCCTACACATATTATGACACTCCGGTCAATACTTACCGTTTATTCTTTCTGAATACATAGCAAGTCGTCACTCACCTTGCTTCTCCTGGAGCTGAACCTTCACCTCACTGAGCTTGTTCTCGGCCCGCTCCAACCTCTGCTTCAGTTCAGAGACTTCGCCAGCATGCGAAGTCGCGGCCAACAGCGGCGCCTGCTTATTTACAAATATCAAATTAGTATCCTTCAAAGGGTTGACCCTCTATCCCGTCTTTCTTTCCGAACACCGGACAGTGTCTCAGGGGCTACTGTCGCCATGGGGTGTTCTCTTTCTACGTGACTTACCTCGAAACCTGTCAACAGGTTGTTGCAGGCCTTGTTTAGTCCGCTCTTGGCGGACTGAACCTTCTCGATCACCGTACCCATAAGGATACGGTGCTCATCCACAATGGAGGCACCTCGTAGTGCCTCCATCAGGTTATCCGGCGCCCCTGGTTGGACAGGGGCCATCGGTGGAACTGGCGCACCCCCCTCCTTCGAAGGAATGAGTGCGCTGGATCCCGGGGCCATATCGGTCCCCGGGATCGTATTCGGCTGAGGGCCGAACTCAATACGACCCTCTTCACCAGTCTCCATGGGGATTTGCTCCCCCATGTGTCCGGCAACGGAGGTCTCGCCTTGTGGCGCCTCCTGGATAGCGTCCTGGAACCCTCCCCGGCTTGGAGCTATCCTCCGGGACAACACTTCGGTGTCGTCCTTAGCCTTAGGGGAATAAGCAGGCGGCGGCGACATACTGGCCATTTCCGCCAGATCCAACGAACCTCCAGATGAGGATCGCTGGATGCTGCCACGGGCCGGACTGCAATGGCACAATTAACCATGTCAAAACAATAAAAAGGAGAGGCCGGGTATACTTATGTACGAAAGTCATAGTACTTACGATGCGGCCCGTGGCTTAGTGCGGAGGCGTCGCTTTGGACTACTGTCAACGTCCCATGCGGTGTTGACCGCAGGGGCGCCCTTCCCCTTCTTGGGCGTTCCCGCCTCCAGAATCGTGGAGGCCCCCCTCTTCTTCTCCTTAGGGGGAGGGTTCTTCTCCACCTCCTCCTCTTCTTCCGCGTCGTCGTCCTCAGGGACAGAGGAATGGGCTTCCTCGTCTTCGGACGTCACGTCCGAAGTGCACTTGCGACGGGGGCCACTTTTGGCCCCCTTGGCCTTCTTCTTGTCCTTCTTCTCCGATGCCTTATATGGCGCCGGCACCAGCATCTTCGCCAGACGCGGGATGACCGGTTCTTCAGGCAGCGCAGCCGGACACTGAATCCGCTTCGCCCTCTCCATCCAGTCCTAAAAAAGCAATGATAAACTCTGACATCGTCCTCGAAACAATCAAGTTGGGGACACGTCAGAAATAGCAAACCTCGCTGGCGAGGTGTTTACAATCATGACCACGGTCTGAATCCGTGGCCGGTGGTTTCTCGTTGCCCTTAAAAAGCAACTTCCAGGCATCTTCGTGGGTGGTTTTGAAGAGCCTCACCAGGTGTCGGGGATATACCCCGCGGTATGATCCGGCCGGAGTTATAACCCGGCTGGGACTTGGTAAACCGGCAGGTTGATAAACCGGCTCACAGATAAGTCAGATGATAAGTCAGATGATAACCCGGCAGGAGTTAAGTCAGATGATAACTCAGCAGACAATCATAAACCGGCGGACCATCATAAACCGGCAGACCATCATAAACCGGCAGATAGTGATAAACCGACAGACCATCATAAACCGGCACCAGTCATGACCCGACAGACAGTGATAACTGGGTTACCAGGGGTTATGAAGCCCGAGACGTTATGAAGTCCGAGACGTTATGAAGCCCAAGATGTTAAGAAGCCCATGAAGAGAAGTCAGAATAGTTAAGTCTTAAGTCCGAGTTGGACTCTACATGTAACCCGCCCCTTCAACTTATATAAGGAGGGGCAGGGCTCCCCAAAGAGGGACAAGCAAGAAGAAACAATCTCTAGGGCTAGACACAAAGAGCCGGTTTACCGGCGACTCTCTCGTGATGATAATGAGACCTAACCTCAAACAACATGTAGGGTTGTTACCGGATGATGTTTCCCGGGGCCCGAAGCTGTCTAAATCCTCGTCTTGTGTTGCGTCTCTCGATTCCGCTCAACCCCTCTCAAGCTACTACATAGATGCGCTGGCTTCATGACTAAGTCCTCACCCTAGGACATCTGCCGTGACAATTCCACGACAGTTGGCGCCCACCGTGGGGCTCACGCACGGTGGTGTTGAGTTCTTGGAGGGATCTCTCATAGGGATCGAGAGGTCACAATTTTCCGGACGAAGAAGAGCCGGTTTGAAAGAATCTGCGTCAGCTTCAAGTTTATCGGACCGGACTTATGATTGGTGAGGTCAAAGTTAAGCAAAAAATTAGGGCTACGTCGCAAACCGCCGCCTTTATGAGCCGGATCCAAGAAGAGATTAAATTTTACTGCTGCTGCCACACATCGCCAAGACCAACAGGCATTAACCAGTCGGGCTATGCGCCAGATCGATGTTGGGACAAAACGCCAGGAACAAAGTCTAAGACAAAAGTTTATTCGGAAGACCATGATGACCCGGATGTGGATTGTCCAAAGCCATTACAATCTGGAGGAGGTTTTGGTCTTCAAACAACCATAACTCGCCGAGTCCGAATCAACCCCTACACCTTCACCAGAGGAATGTCGTCCGCCTCGGACCGCTGCACGGACCGCATCTTCAAGCCGGCCATGCCTCGTCTTCACCATTGAACCGCCACACAGCAGGACGAATTACCGCCCCGTTGACCCGCCGCCTGTGCCATGCCCCGTGCCGGATCAATACTATTAGTACTGCTATGAGTATCAAATACAGGGAAATTACATGCGGCAAGGTAATAATCTTCGAAGCTGCCGCGGCGGACCTGTTTCCACCCAGTCAACAGCTCCCCTCCGGTTTTGCCGGCCTGCATCAATCGCCATCACCGACCCGCAGCTGTGCCTCTCCAACCCGCCGCCGGTTCAGCGCGCCTCACCGGCCGGTTGCATCAAGCTGACTCAGCCATGCCGTCTGAGTCGCCTGCTGTCTCTGCCTCCTCGCCCGCTCAAGTTGCCGTGGTGACCGTCGCGCTTGATCCGCTGCGTCGAGGATGGACCGGTCGTACCGTCGCGCTTGACCCGCCGTGTCGCGCTTGATCCGCCGCGTCGAGGATGGACCGGTCGTACCGTCGCGCTTGACCCGCCGTGTCGCGCTTGATCCGCCGCGTCGAGGATGGGCCGGTCATGCCCTCGCTTAACCCGCCGCTACTTCAACACATCGACACCTGATCGATCATCCAGTCATCGTGGCATACACCCCGTGCTGCTTCATGAGCCACCGGCCTCTGTCAAAGTCGCCGTCGCACTTCGCCAATCCACGAGCCGCCTCGGGCCGCCGGACTCTGTTACCGCAGCCACATCAATGGATTTCTCAGAGCTGCCATCACGGCGAGTCGTCATCACCGGTCTCGCGAGTGAACCGCCACCGAGTGACCTGCCGGTTTGGCTCTGCCTCCACGGCCCCGTTCCTGGCCGTGAGCCCCTTGGCCACGCTGTGACAACCCAGCCTTGCTCCGCGACCCGCCACTATCCCCGTCGCCTTGAGTCGCCACCACGTCGCTGCAGCCGCGCATTGAGCCGGCCTGCCGCCCCGTTGACTTATCCGTTGTTCACTGCCACGGGCTCAGCCTTCATCTGCCTGGATTCAAAAATGCCGCTTCTACTGTGGTTGATTGAGCCATCGCCGGCGCTCTGACTTGCCCGCGGCAGCCTCGCGACAAACCACCGACGTGGCCAAGTCAATCGTCGGCCGTATCTGCCTCAACGCCTGTGAGCCACGACCCGGACGGGGGTTATTCAATGACCATGACCCGGAGGAGGAATCGGCCCGCCTCTGATTCCAGCTTACTTCGCTAATGTTTTATCGCGGACGCCCCTGCACCGCGTCTTTGCACCGGTTCTGCATCCGGGCCACAAGGGAGACCCAGTTTTCCTCCTAAGAATCGCCCTGTTAACGACCCGGCCTCTGCTTACTGACCGAGTTGCCCGCATCAAGTAAACCGCCGACGAGCTGCCTCCTCTATGGCGGATCAACGCCAATCCACGCTTGGCCTCGCTCCAAACCGCTGCCGGGCCTCAATGTTGCGACCACGACTCCGCCTCCGCTGGTGAACCGGCCTAAAACTACAGGGTCACCGCCCCCGTCGCCATGCTTTTGAACCGCCCTTGCTGTATCCGCGGGTGCACACTGAGCCGGCCTACTGATTTTGACACCGCCGCCATTACGATTGAGCCGCCATTGAGTCTCCTCCGCCTCACTGCCGGAGCAAGCAGGTCGCACTGGGGTCTTCTAATGTCGGCCACACTTCTTCAAACCGTCGTCGCCACTGTAAACCGCTGCGCCGACCGGTTTTGAGCCGCCTGCCGCGCCGCCTTGTTGAACCGCCATGGAGCGCCCTGCATCGCCATTGCCGCGGCCTTATCTGCGCCGGCAAGTCGCATCTGTCTGCATCCGCGAGCCGGCCCTCTTTCAGTGCGCACGACTCGCCCTACGATGCAGCTGCTGTGGTTGGCTTTGAGCTGCCAGCTCACCTTTTTGTTGCTGCCTTCGGGCCGCTCTTGACTCTGCTCGCGGTCGTCTGAAAGCCGCCGCTGGCGTACTCCCCTGCATCAAGCCGCTCAGCCCGCCTCGCAGGTTCAAGTTCCCTCTGCGGGCACCCGTTGGTTTGTATTTCCTCACGCCCCCAGCTAGCTGCACCCCGCGCTGTTATGCCGGTGTCGTGCCCCTACCTCGTCGCTCACAACCGCCGTGGCCCTCTCCGCAGCGTGCCTTAAGCCGTGGTGGCCGCCGTGGCCCTCACCTCGAGCCGCCTGCCTCGTCCAGGGGCGAGTGGCTGCCTCGCCTTGGCCTCTGTTCTGATGCAGGCTGCCGCTCTGAGCCCAGCTTAGCTTACTAAATTAAGAGGAAAGAGGAGAAGAGTTGACCCGGTGGTCTAAACAAAAAAGATGTTACCGAGTAGCTCTGGTTACTCGCTTCAGATATCGAGGAGCTATTACGAAGCTATGCTGCTGCTCTTAGTACATGGCATCAATCCACCAATTGGCAAGTGAAGGCAAAAGAACACGGTACTACCCGCCGGTTGCACAACCAGCCAAAATCATCAGGTGCTATTCACTTTGTTTATTTCCTCAGCATATGGTAATTCGCCCGAGAACAAATTATTTTGGCATGTATATTTTACATATGCAGGATAAGTGTTCACTATGAAAGTGATGCCATGCCGCGGGCGGAGTGCACACCAGCTTCTCTGCATCAGCGTCTGCGCGTGTCATGCTGCCCTACGAACATGCGCATAGGCCGCCATCCTTGTGCTTCACCGTGGTGATGATCAACTCCGCGGTGGATAACTACTGGCCTGGCATATCAGGTGAAATCCATCCAGTATATTTTTATATTACGTATTGCTTTCTTTAAAAGAGCAATTACTCCGGCTTGCAAAGTTATCTAATGCAGGACCCTAAATCGCCACATTGGTGCAAATTTAAGGCCGTCAGAAAATTTCCGGCTTAAAAAGAAAGATTCCGGTTTAAAATCCGGTTCAAGGGAAAAATCTGTCTCCCACAAAGCTCTGAAGCTCTCAATATCCGGTTCAAAATCCCGGTTCAGGAAGAATTTATCTCTTGCGAAAAGTTAAAGGTTGCCGAAGAGGACCTGTTGCCATGATGCGCGGTTCAAACATGGGTATCCTGCCTTATGGGTTTATCTTATTGGTCACTTGGGGGCTTGGTCATATTCGAACCATAGCTACACCTCTTGATTGGCGAAATGCCACCAGAAGGGTCACTTGGGGGCTTGGTCATATTCGAACCATAGCTACACCTCTTGATCGGCGAAATGCCACCAGAAGGGTCACTTGGGGGCTTGGTTATATCCGAACCATAGCTACACCTCTTGATC
>NC_057808.1:439461880-439462134 GCF_018294505.1 Triticum aestivum
ACATGGGTATCCTGCCTTATGGGTTTATCTTATTGGTCACTTGGGGGCTTGGTCATATTCGAACCATAGCTACACCTCTTGATCAGCGAAATGCCACCAGAAGGGTCACTTGGGGGCTTGGTCATATTCGAACCATAGCTACACCTCTTGATCGGCGAAATGCCACCAGAAGGGTCACTTGGGGGCTTGGTTATATCCGAACCATAGCTACACCTCTTGATCGGCGAAATGCCACCAGAAGGGTCACTTGGGGG
>NC_057808.1:439462186-439466024 GCF_018294505.1 Triticum aestivum
TCCGAACCATAGCTACACCTCTTGATCGGCGCAATGCCACAGCATCACTTGGGGGCTTGGTCGCACCCGAACCATAGCTACACCTCTTGTCGGCGCAATGCCACAGCATCACTTGGGGGCTTGGTCGTATCCGAACCACAGTCAAACCTCTTGATCGGCTCAAAGCCACATCAATCCGGGGCCAAAGAGAGTGTTGAAAAACAACAGCTCAAACATAGGTACCCACTGAGGACAACTCACAATGTTGTTTGGAGATTTTTTGCTGTCGAATTTAGGGCCTGGCAGCCCCTGAAAAGCCTCGACTACAACGATTTTATTTGCCTTTTGCTAAGTTTCTCTTTCTTTTGATAAGATTAATGATGTTTTCAAACCGGTGTTTGTCAACCCGGTTAGGCTGTCAACTACAAGTTGTCAGTACACGATCAAATTATAATCCGGAGACTATCAGCCTGGTCTGGTTTGACTACAAGTCGCCAGTATTATATATGGTTAATTCGGTGTTTATCACAACCAAGAACGGTTTTATCATAAACCGGCACAATATGGAAGGAGTTATCAGTACTCAAGATTGGGGTTATCACCTTTACTACAATAAAGTTGGCCAACCAATGATGTGATTTAATGTCACAGGTATGCTATATTTCATATTTGATTATTCTTAAGTGCAGCCTTGGTTATCAACCCAGGTTATATGTTGGGCATTATGACCCGTCCGACGGTAAACCGCCAGGACATTTTAACTTGTTGTATGCAGAAACAGGTTGAATAAAGCGTGATTATAAATCACCGGCGTTTATTAAACCGGCCTGGCTTTGGACTATAAGTCGCCAGTATATATTTAGATTGCGCTATTGGAATCATGCGCTTATAAATCATTGGGTTATATTATTCAAATAGCCAAACTTGGCTGAATTTTCATTATGATATTGAATGAATAAGGTTTTCATACCGGATTATATTATCTTGAATAGCCAACATGGCTGGATTTTTATGGTTATTAATAACCGGTATTATTGAGGTTTTCAAAGTCGCTTTAGCGCAATGGCTATTATTTTATCAAAGGATATAATTTATTCTACAAATGGAAGGAATATTCCCGAGTCGCTGCAGGCTTACAACCCGACACTTGGGGGCTACATTATTCAAATTGAGATTACATGCAAGTCTCATGTCGCTGCAAGCATGCACCATGACACTTGGGGGCTAATGCAAAGTCATTTTTACTAGTCTTATTGAAGACCCGACTCATCATATCATAATGAGCCGGCCCTTGGGGGCTACCAATTGCTCCTGTCAACAATTCAAGGTACACAAGTTTTCGTCCATTATATTGAAGGGTCCACTGCTCAGTTGGTAAAGCACAAAGCTCTTAACCTTATGGACGTGGGTTCAAGCCCCATGGTGAGGGTTACATCATATGGTATTATTTTCAATGAAGTATACATAAAGTCCCAGCTCAGTATTATCTTACTAAGCCGGCCCTTGGGGGCTACACGTTGCTGTTAAAGCCTACATGATCATATTTTCAAAGTCCCTGCTCATTATTTGCATAATGACCCGGCCCTTGGGGGCTAAACTGGTTGAAGTTTTTATGAGCATAAGGAAATTACAAGTCCCAGGTTGCTGCAAGCATGACAACCCGGCACTTGGGGGCTACATATGTGGAATACTCAGTTCTGACTAGTGATTGAGATGAACAACCTGGATTTGTTCAAGCTTGTGGCATTCATATTGAAGCAAATCTTAAGCTGTTACTACGTTACCTTCTTAAGATTTGAGGGCTACAAGTGATAGGCATATAAGAGGTATATTTTCAAAAGCTGATGTTAACAAACAGTTATGATCCGGTGCCATCAATATTTGTAAACCGGCAAAGTTCTACATTCTTAAACCGGCAAAGTTTTACATTCTTAAACCGGCAAGTTCTACATTTTCAAACCGGCTGAAGATCAGATGAGTACTTCAAAGACCAATATTTTTGTTAAGCATTGGGAGCTGAGTCAAAGGAGTTATTCTTCACAATATTTCTCTGTGGCAAACCAATGTCAGCAAATTGGTTATGAAGCTGGTCTATTGACCCGGATTTTCTAGGAGGAAATGACAAGGACTTAAGGATGATCAGGATCAGTGGATAAATCCAAATTAAACTGGGGGCTAATGTCGGGGATATACCCCGCAGTATGATCCGGCCGGAGTTATAACCCGGCTGGGACTTGGTAAACCGGCAGGTTGATAAACCGGCTCACAGATAAGTCAGATGATAAGTCAGATGATAAGTCGGATAATAACCCGGCAGGAGTTAAGTCAGATGATAACTCAGCAGACAATCATAAACCGGCGGACCATCATAAACCGGCAGACCATCATAAACCGGCAGACAGTGATAAACCGGCAGACCATCATAAACCGGCACCAGTCATAACCCGACAGACAGTGATAACTGGGTTGCCAGGGGTTATGAAGCCCGAGACGTTATGAAGTCCGAGACGTTATGAAGCCCAAGATGTTAAGAAGCCCATGAAGAGAAGTCAGAATAGTTAAGTCTTAAGTCCGAGTTGGACTCTACATGTAACCCGCCCCTTCAACTTATATAAGGAGGGGCAGGGCTCCCCAAAGAGGGACAAGCAAGAAGAAACAATCTCTAGGGCTAGACACAAAGAGCCGGTTTACCGGCGACTCTCTCGTGATGATAATGAGACCTAACCTCAAACAACATGTAGGGTTGTTACTGGATGATGTTTCCCGGGGCCCGAAGCTGTCTAAATCCTCGTCTTGTGTTGCGTCTCTCGATTCCGCTCAACCCCTCTCAAGCTACTACATAGATGCGCTGGCTTCATGACTAAGCCCTCACCCTAGGACATCTACCGTGACAATTCCACGACAGTTGGCGCCCACCGTGGGGCTCACGCACGGTGGTGTTGAGTTCTTGGAGGGATCTCTCATAGGGATCGAGAGGTCACAATTTTCCGGACGAAGAAGAGCCGGTTTGAAAGAATCTGCGTCAGCTTCAAGTTTATCGGACCGGACTTATGATTGGTGAGGTCAAAGTTAAGCAAAAAATTAGGGCTACGTCGCAAACCGCCGCCTTTATGAGCCGGATCCAAGAAGAGATTAAATTTTACTGCTGCTGCCACACATCGCCAAGACCAACAGGCATTAACCAGTCGGGCTATGCGCCAGATCGATGTTGGGACAAAACGCCAGGAACAAAGTCTAAGACAAAAGTTTATTCGGAAGACCATGATGACCCGGATGTGGATTGTCCAAAGCCATTACAATCTGGAGGAGGTTTTGGTCTTCAAACAACCATAACTCGCCGAGTCCGAATCAACCCCTACACCTTCACCAGAGGAATGTCGTCCGCCTCGGACCGCTGCACGGACCGCATCTTCAAGCCGGCCATGCCTCGTCTTCACCATTGAACCGCCACACAGCAGGACGAATTACCGCCCCGTTGACCCGCCGCCTGTGCCATGCCCCGTGCCGGATCAATACTATTAGTACTGCTATGAGTATCAAATACAGGGAAATTACATGCGGCAAGGTAATAATCTTCGAAGCTGCCGCGGCGGACCTGTTTCCACCCAGTCAACAGCTCCCCTCCGGTTTTGCCGGCCTGCATCAATCGCCATCACCGACCCGCAGCTGTGCCTCTCCAACCCGCCGCCGGTTCAGCGCGCCTCACCGGCCGGTTGCATCAAGCTGACTCAGCCATGCCGTCTGAGTCGCCTGCTGTCTCTGCCTCCTCGCCCGCTCAAGTTGCCGTGGTGACCGTCGCGCTTGATCCGCTGCGTCGAGGATGGACCGGTCGTACCGTCGCGCTTGACCCGCCGTGTCG
>NC_057808.1:439466676-439469274 GCF_018294505.1 Triticum aestivum
CCGCCGGACTCTGTTATCGCAGCCACATCAATGGATTTCTCAGAGCTGCCATCACGGCGAGTCGTCATCACTGGTCTCGCGAGTGAACCGCCACCGAGTGACCTGCCGGTTTGGCTCTGCCTCCACGGCCCCGTTCCTGGCCGTGAGCCCCTTGGCCACGCTGTGACAACCCAGCCTTGCTCCGCGACCCGCCACTATCCCCGTCGCCTTGAGTCGCCACCACGTCGCTGCAGCCGCGCATTGAGCCGGCCTGCCGCCCCGTTGACTTATCCGTTGTTCACTGCCATGGGCTCAGCCTTCATCTGCCTGGATTCAAAAATGCCGCTTCTACTGTGGTTGATTGAGCCATCGCCGGCGCTCTGACTTGCCCGCGGCAGCCTCGCCACAAACCACTGACGTGGCCAAGTCAATCGTCGGCCGTATCTGCCTCAACGCCTGTGAGCCACGACCCGGACGGGGGTTATTCAATGACCATGACCCGGAGGAGGAATCGGCCCGCCTCTGATTCCAGCTTACTTCGCTAATGTTTTATCGCGGACGCCCCTGCACCGCGTCTTTGCACTGGTTCTGCATCCGGGCCACAAGGGAGACCCAGTTTTCCTCCTAAGAATCGCCCTGTTAACGACCCGGCCTCTGCTTACTGACCGAGTTGCCCGCATCAAGTAAACCGCCGACGAGCTGCCTCCTCTATGGCGGATCAACGCCAATCCACGCTTGGCCTCGCTCCAAACCGCTGCCGGGCCTCAATGTTGCGACCACGACTCCGCCTCCGCTGGTGAACCGGCCTAAAACTACAGGGTCACCGCCCCCGTCGCCATGCTTTTGAACCGCCCTTGCTGTATCCGCGGGTGCACACTGAGCCGGCCTACTGATTTTTGACACCGCCGCCATTACGATTGAGCCGCCATTGAGTCTCCTCCGCCTCACTGCCGGAGCAAGCAGGTCGCACTGGGGTCTTCTAATGTCGGCCACACTTCTTCAAACCGTCGTCGCCACTGTAAACCGCTGCGCCGACCGGTTTTGAGCCGCCTGCCGCGCCGCCTTGTTGAACCGCCATGGAGCGCCCTGCATCGCCATTGCCGCGGCCTTATCTGCGCCGGCAAGTCGCATCTGTCTGCATCCGCGAGCCGGCCCTCTTTCAGTGCGCACGACTCGCCCTACGATGCAGCTGCTGTGGTTGGCTTTGAGCTGCCAGCTCACCTTTTTGTTGCTGCCTTCGGGCCGCTCTTGACTCTGCTCGCGGTCGTCTGAAAGCCGCCGCTGGCGTACTCCCCTGCATCAAGCCGCTCAGCCCGCCTCGCAGGTTCAAGTTCCCTCTGCGGGCGCCCGTTGGTTTGTATTTCCTCACGCCCCCAGCTAGCTGCACCCCGCGCTGTTATGCCGGTGTCGTGCCCCTACCTCGTCGCTCACAACCGCCGTGGCCCTCTCCGCAGCGTGCCTTAAGCCGTGGTGGCCGCCGTGGCCCTCACCTCGAGCCGCCTGCCTCGTCCAGGGGCGAGTGGCTGCCTCGCCTTGGCCTCTGTTCTGATGCAGGCTGCCGCTCTGAGCCCAGCTTAGCTTACTAAATTAAGAGGAAAGAGGAGAAGAGTTGACCCGGTGGTCTAAACAAAAAAGGTGCTACCGAGTAGCTCTGGTTACTCGCTTCAGATATCGAGGAGCTATTACGAAGCTATGCTGCTGCTCTTAGTACATGGCATCAATCCACCAATTGGCAAGTGAAGGCAAAAGAACACGGTACTACCCGCCGGTTGCACAACCAGCCAAAATCATCAGGTGCTATTCACTTTGTTTATTTCCTCCGCATATGGTAATTCGCCCAAGAACAAATTATTTTGGCATGTATATTTTACATATGCAGGATAAGTGTTCACTATGACAGTGATGCCATGCCGCGGGCGGAGTGCGCACCAGCTTCTCTGCATCAGCGTCTGCGCGTGTCATGCTGCCCTACGAACATGCGCATAGGCCGCCATCCTTGTGCTTCACCATGGTGATGATCAACTCCGCGGTGGATAACTACTGGCCTGGCATATCAGGTGAAATCCATCCAGTATATTTTTATATTATGTATTGCTTTCTTTAAAAGAGCAATTACTCCGGCTTGCAAAGTTATCTAATGCAGGACCCTAAATCGCCATATTGGTGCAAATTTAAGGCCGTCAGAAAATTTCCGGCTTAAAAAGAAAGATTCCGGTTTAAAATCCGGTTCAAGGGAAAAATCCGTCTCCCACAAAGCTCTGAAGCTCTCAATATCCGGTTCAAAATCCCGGTTCAGGAAGAATTTATCTCTTGCGAAAAGTTAAAGGTTGCCGAAGAGGACCTGTTGCCATGATGCGCGGTTCAAACATGGGTATCCTGCCTTATGGGTTTATCTTATTGGTCACTTGGGGGCTTGGTCATATTCGAACCATAGCTACACCTCTTGATCAGCGAAATGCCACCAGAAGGGTCACTTGGGGGCTTGGTCATATTCGAACCATAGCTACACCTCTTGATCGGCGAAATGCCACCAGAAGGGTCACTTGGGGGCTTGGTTATATCCGAACCATAGCTACACCTCTTGATCGGCGAAATGCCACCAGAAGGGTCACTTGGGGG
>NC_057808.1:439469496-439487201 GCF_018294505.1 Triticum aestivum
CCTCTTGATCGGTGAAATGCCACCAGAAGGGTCACTTGGGGGCCTGGTCGTATCCGAACCATAGCTACACCTCTTGATCGGCGCAATGCCACAGCATCACTTGGGGGCTTGGTCGTACCCGAACCATAGCTACACCTCTTGTCGGCGCAATGCCACAGCATCACTTGGGGGCTTGGTCGTATCCGAACCACAGTCAAACCTCTTGATCGGCTCAAAGCCACATCAATCCGGGGCCAAAGAGAGTGTTGAAAAACAACAGCTCAAACATAGGTACCCACTGAGGACAGCTCACAATGTTGTTTGGAGATTTTTTGCTGTCGAATTTAGGGCCTGGCAGCCCCTGAAAAGCCTCGACTACAACGGTTTTATTTGCCTTTTGCTAAGTTTCTCTTTCTTTTGATAAGATTAATGATGTTTTCAAACCGGTGTTTGTCAACCCGGTTAGGCTGTCAACTACAAGTTGTCAGTACACGATCAAATTATAATTCGGAGACTATCAGCCTGGTCTGGTTTGACTACAAGTCGCCAGTATTATATATGGTTAATTCGGTGTTTATCACAACCCGGAATGGTTTTATCATAAACCGGCACAATATGGAAGGAGTTATCAGTACTCAAGATTGGGGTTATCACCTTTACTACAATAAAGTTGGCCAACCAATGATGTGATTTAATGTCACAGGTATGCTATATTTCATATTTGATTATTCTTAAGTGCAGCCTTGGTTATCAACCCAGGTTATATGTTGGGCATTATGACCCGTCCGACGGTAAACCGCCAGGACATTTTAACTTGTTGTATGCAGAAACAGGTTGAATAAAGCGTGATTATAAATCACCGGCGTTTATTAAACCCGCCTGGCTTTGGACTATAAGTCGCCAGTATATATTTGGATTGCGCTATTGGAATCATGCGCTTATAAATCATTGGGTTATATTATTCAAATAGCCAAACTTGGCTGAATTTTCATTATGATATTGAATGAATAAGGTTTTCATACCGGATTATATTATCTTGAATAGCCAACATGGCTGGATTTTTATGGTTATTAATAACCGGTATTATTGAGGTTTTCAAAGTCGCTTTAGCGCAATGGCTATTATTTTATCAAAGGATATAATTTATTCTACAAATGGAAGGAATATTCCCGAGTCGCTGCAGGCTTACAACCCGACACTTGGGGGCTACATTATTCAAATTGAGATTACATGCAAGTCTCATGTCGCTGCAAGCATGCACCATGACACTTGGGGGCTAATGCAAAGTCATTTTTTACTAGTCTTATTGAAGACCCGACTCATCATATCATAATGAGCCGGCCCTTGGGGGCTACCAATTGCTCCTGTCAACAATTCAAGGTACACAAGTTTTCGTCCATTATATTGAAGGGTCCACTGCTCAGTTGGTAAAGCACAAAGCTCTTAACCTTATGGACGTGGGTTCAAGCCCCATGGTGAGGGTTACATCATATGGTATTATTTTCAATGAAGTATACATAAAGTCCCAGCTCAGTATTATCTTACTAAGCCGGCCCTTGGGGGCTACACGTTGCTGTTAAAGCCTACATGATCATATTTTCAAAGTCCCTGCTCATTATTTGCATAATGACCCGGCCCTTGGGGGCTACACTGGTTGAAGTTTTTATGAGCATAAGGAAATTACAAGTCCCAGGTTGCTGCAAGCATGACAACCCGGCACTTGGAGGCTACATATGTGGAATACTCAGTTCTGACTAGTGATTGAGATGAACAACCTGGATTTTTTCAAGCTTGTGGCATTCATATTGAAGCAAATCTTAAGCTGTTACTACGTTACCTTCTTAAGATTTGAGGGCTACAAGTGATAGGCATATAAGAGGTATATTTTCAAAAGCTGATGTTAACAAACAGTTATGATCCGGTGCCATCAATATTTGTAAACCGGCAAAGTTCTACATTCTTAAACCGGCAAAGTTTTACATTCTTAAACCGGCAAGTTCTACATTTTCAAACCGGCTGAAGATCAGATGAGTACTTCAAAGACCAATATTTTTGTTAAGCATTGGGAGCTGAGTCAAAGGAGTTATTCTTCACAATATTTCTCTGTGGCAAACCAATGTCAGCAAATTGGTTATGAAGCTGGTCTATTGACCCGGATTTTCTAGGAGGAAATGACAAGGACTTAAGGATGATCAGGATCAGTGGATAAATCCAAATTAAACTGGGGGCTAATGTCGGGGATATACCCCGCAGTATGATCCGGCCGGAGTTATAACCCGGCTGGGACTTGGTAAACCGGCAGGTTGATAAACCGGCTCACAGATAAGTCAGATGATAAGTCAGATGATAAGTCGGATGATAACCCGGCAGGAGTTAAGTCAGATGATAACTCAGCAGACAATCATAAACCGGCAGACCATCATAAACCGGCAGACCATCATAAACCGGCAGACAGTGATAAACTGGCAGACCATCATAAACCGGCACCAGTCATAACCCGGCAGACAGTGATAACTGGGTTGCCAGGGGTTATGAAGCCCGAGACGTTATGATGTCCGAGACGTTATGAAGCCCAAGATGTTAAGAAGCCCATGAAGAGAAGTCAGAATAGTTAAGTCTTAAGTCCGAGTTGGACTCTACATGTAACCCGCCCCTTCAACTTATATAAGGAGGGGCAGGGCTCCCCAAAGAGGGACAAGCAAGAAGAAACAATCTCTAGGGCTAGACACAAAGAACCGGTTTACCCGCGACTCTCTCGTGATGATAATGAGACCTAACCTCAAACAACATGTAGGGTTGTTACCGGATGATCTTTCCCGGGGCCCGAAGCTATCTAAATCCTCGTCTTGTGTTGCGTCTCTCGATTCCGCTCAACCCCTCTCAAGCTACTACATAGATGCGCTGTCTTCACGACTAAGTCCTCACCCTAGGACATCTGCCGTGACAATTCCACGACACCAGGGTTTGATGCTTCTTCGGATTAAAATCCCACAGAGGGCGACTTCTGCGCTGGCATGGGAGAATCCGGCGAACTAGCATCACCTGGATTACATCGACAAGCTCGACGTCCTTGGCTATCATGCTCTGGACGCGCGTCTGCAACGCTATCAGCTCACCGGACGAACACCAGTTTGGAATCTTTTCGACCCAAGAGGTGAGTCACATGGGAGCGCCGGTGCGGAATTCGGTGGCTGTGGCCCAGGTGGTGCCGCGGGGTTCTGTGATGTAGAACCACAGCTTTTTCCACTCCTTCATTGTATCCACAAACGTGCCATTCGGCCAAGAAACGTTCGACAGCTTACTCACCATGGCTCCTCCGCACTCTGCGTGCTGGCCATCCACCACCTTCGGCTTCACATTGAAGACTTTGAGCCACAGCCCGAAGTGGGGTTGGATACGGAGGAAAGCCTCACACACAACGATAAACACCGAGATGTTGAGGAAGGAGTTCGGGGATAGATCATGGAAATCTACCCCGTAATAATACATCAGCCCGCGTACGAAAGGGTGGAGTGGGAACCCTACCCGCGGAAGAAATGAGGGATGAATACCACCCTCTCGTTGGGCTTCGGCGTGGGGACGACTTGTCCCTTAGCCGGCAGGCGGTGGGCGATATCCTTCGCCAGGTATCCGGCCGCCCGAAGCTCAGTAATGTCCTCCTCCCTGACGGAGGAGGACATCCACTTGCCCTGACCTCCGGATCCAGACATGGTTGAGCGCTAGCTCGAGCGGAAAGGAGATGAGAACTGGGGTGGTGGAGCTCGAGATTGGAAGGGCGAGGATGGAGAGAAGGCGTGAGGGAAAAAGAGGGAATCCTTATCCTCTTATAAAGGCAGTAAATATTGAATGCCTCCACACTCGCCTTAGAACTCACCTATTCCCAAGGGCCGTATAAATGGCACGGTTGGGTTACCCATGCCCGCATTGATGAGAATCCCGCGATAAGGGGACACGATCTCTGCTTTGACAAGACGTTCCAATGGCAACCGCGTCTCGGGACGTGGGGCGTCGAACACAAAAACGGTTTGGAATTATGACCAGACGGACGTACTGTCATGATATCTACTACGCAACCTTCTTCTTGTAGACGTTGTTGGGCCTCCAAGTGCAGAGGTTTGTAGGACAGTAGCAAATTTCCCTCAAGTGGATGACCTAAGGTTTATCAATCCGTGGGAGGCGTAGGATTAAGATGGTCTCTCTCAAGCAACCCTGCAACCACATAACAAAGAGTCTCTTGTGTCCCCAACACACCCAATACAATGGTAAATTGTATAGGTGCACTAGTTCGGCGAAGAGATGGTGATACAAGTGCAATATGGATGGTAGATATGGGTTTTTGTAATCTGAAAATATAAAAACAGCAAGGTAACTAATGATAAAAGTGAGCACAAATGATATTGCAATGCTAGGAAACAAGGCCTAGGGTTCATACTTTCACTAGTGCAAGTTCTGTCAACAACAATAACATAATTGGATCATATAACTATCCCTCAACATGCAAGAAAGAGTCACTAATAGCGGAGAACAAACAAAGAGATTATGGTAGGGTACGAAACCACCTCAAAGTTATTCTTTCTGCTCGATCTATTCAAGAGTCCGTAGTAAAATAACATGAAGCTATTCTTTCCGTTCGATCTATCATAGAGTTCGTACTAGAATAACACCTTAAGACACAAATCAACCAAAACCCTAATGTCACCTAGATACTCCAATGTCACCTCAAGTATCCGTGGGCATGATTATACGATATGCATCACAAAATGTCAGATTCATCTATTCAATCCAACACAAAGTACTTCAAAGAGTGCCCCAAAGTTTCTACTGGAGAGTCAAGACGAAAACGTGTGCCAACCCCTATGCATAAGTTCACGAGGTCACGGAACCCGCAAGTTGATCACCAAAACATACATCAAGTGAATCACGTGATATCCCATTGTCACCACAGATAAGCACATGCAAGACATACATCAAGTGTTCTCAAATCCTTAAAGACTCAATCCGATAAGATAACTTCAAAGGGAAAACTCAATCCATTACAAGAGAGTAGAGGGGGAGAAACATCATAAGATCTAACTATAATAGCAAAGCTCGCGATACTTCAAGATCGTACCACCTCAAGAACATGAGAGAGAGAGATCAAACACATAGCTACTGGTACATACCCTCAACCCCGAGGGTGAAATACTCCCTCCTCGTCATGGAGAGCGCCGGGATGATGAAGATGGCCACCGGTGAGGGATCCCCCCTCCGGCAGGGTGCCGGAACAGGGTCCCGATTGGTTTTTGGTGGCTACAGAGGCTTGCGGCGGCGGAACTCCCGATCTATTCTGTTCCCAGAAGTTTTTAGGGTATATGGATATATATAGGCGGAAAAAATACATCAGGGGAGCCACGAGGGGCCCACGAGGGTGGAGGGCGCGCCCAGGGGGGTGGGCGCGCCCCCTGCCTCGTGCCTTCCTCGTTGCTTCCCTTACGTGTACTCAAAGTCTTCTGGATTGCTTCCGTTCCAAAAATAACTTTCCCGAAGGTTTCATTCCGTTTGGACTCCGTTTGATATTCCTTTTCTGCGAAACACTGAAACAAGGAGAAAAACAGAAACTGGCACTGGGCTCTGGGTTAATAAGTTAGTCACAAAAATAATATAAAAGTGCATAGTAAAGCCCATTAAACATCCAAGATGTATAATATAATAGCATGAATACTTCATAAATTATAGATACATTGGAGACGTATCAACATCCCCAAGCTTAATTCCTGCTCGTCCTCGAGTAGGTAAATGATAAAAGAAAGAATTTATGAAGTGTGAATGCTAGCAGGTGCATAAGTTTGATCAATGATAATTTCAATCACCTTTTCTAGCATCATTATATGTCATAACAGTAGCTCAACTCATAGAACTTTGCATGATCAAGTAACAAACTATTCACATGTTAAAGTATAGATCATAAACTTTCTTGAAAACTAACAAACCGTGTTATTAGTCATCAAACAATTACAATTCATCTTATTTTCAGGAAGAGTCTATGTCAGAGCTTTGATTTAGCAAACTCCACATACTCAACTATCATTTAGTCTTTCACAATTGCTAACACTCACGCGATATTTATGGGTTCAAAGTTTTAATCAGACACAGAGAAAGATAGGGGCTTATAGATTCGCCTCCCAACCTTTTACCTCAAGGGTAATGTCAACAATAGTAGCTCATGATGCCTTACATCCAATTGGATATATATATATCGGAATCTTTCCAACACGAGATGCTTGCCAAAGGATAAAATGAAAAAAAAGGAAAGGTGAAGATCACCATGACTCTTGCATAAAAGTAAAAGATAGGCCCTTCGCAGAGGGAAGCAGAGGTTGCCATGCGCTTTTATAGTTGGATGCACAAAATATTAATGCCAGGGAACGTCACTTTATATTGCCACTTGTGATAGGGACCTTTATTATGCAGTCCGTCGCTTTTATTTCTTCCATATCACAAGATCGTATAAAGCTTATTTTCTCCACACTAAAAGATCATACATATTTAGAGAGCAATTTTTATTGCACGCACCGATGATGACTTACTTGAAGGATCTTACTCAATCCATAGGTACGTATGGTGGACTCTCATGGCAATACTGGTTTAAGGGATGTTTGGAAGCACAAGTAGTATCTCTACTTGGTGCAAGGAATTAGGCTAGCATGAGGGGGAAAGGCAAGCTCAACGTGTTGGGCGATCCATGACAATATACTTTATTTCGGATATAAGAAAACATAACCCATTACATTGTATTCCTTGTCCAACATCAACCTTTTAGCATGTCATATTTTAATGAGTGCTCACAATTACAAAAGATGTCCAAGATAGTATATTTATATGTGAAATCTTTCTTCCTTCAATATTCTTTGATGAATTGTTCAAGTGACCAATACCATGTTTGCTAACCTTCAATAAATTTACCACCTCTACTTCTTATATGTAAAGCCATTACTCCCCATGGGATAATCATATGAAACATATATAATTTCAGATTTATAATATTCAATTCGTTCAACCATTTTCTCATAGGATATAAGTAAGGCACACGAGTAAATGACAAACTACTCCAAAAAGATATAAGTGAAGATCAATGAGTAGTTAAATAATTATGTAGCTATTTGAAGACTCTCTCTCATTTAAGAATTTCAGATCTTGGTATTTTATTCATACAGCAAGCAAAACCAAAGAAAATAAATTGACGCTCCAAGCAAAACACATATCATGTGGTGAATAAAAATATAGCTCCAAGTAAAGTTACCGATGAACGAAGACGAAAGAGGGGATGCCTTCCGGGGAATCCCCAAGCTTAGGCTCTTGGTTATACTTGAATATTACCTTGGGGTGCCTTGGGCATCCCCAAGATTAGGCTCTTTCCACTCCTTATTCCATAGTCCATCGAATCTTTACCCAAAACTTGAAAACTTCACAACACAAAACTCAACAGAAAACTCGTAAGCTCCGTTAGCGAAATAAAACAAAACACCACTTCAAGATACTGTAATGAACTCATTATTTATTTGTATTGGTGTTAAATCTACTGTATTCCAACTTCTCTATGGTTTATAAACTATTTTACTAGCCATAGATTCATCAAAATAAGCAAACAACACACGAAAAACAGAATCTGTCAAAACAGAACAGTCTGTAGTAATCTGTATCAAACGTATACTTCTGGAACTCCAAAAATTCTAAAATAAATTGGGTGACATGAGGAATTTGTCTAGTAATCATCTGCAAAAAGAATCAACTAAATATCACTCTCCAGTAAAAAGTTTTAGCTAATCTCGTGAGCGCTAAAGTTTCTGTTTTTCACAGCATGATCATAAAGACTTCACCCAAGTCTTCCCAAAGGTTCTACTTGGCACAAACACTAATTAAAACACAAACCACATCTAAACAGAAGCTAGATGGATTATTTATTCCTAAACAGAACCAAAAAGCAAGAAACTAAAATAAAATTGGGTTGCCTCCCAACAAGCGCTAACGTTTAACGCCCCTAGCTAGGCATGATGATTTCAATGATGCTCACATGAAAGATAAGAATTGAAACATAAAGAGAGCATCATGAAGAAAATGACTAGCACATTTAAGTCTAACCCACTTCCTATGCATAGGGATTTTGTGAGCAAACAACTTGTGGGAACAATAATCAACTTGCATAGGAAGGTAAAACATGCATAACTTCAAGATTTTCAACACATAGAGAGGAAACTTGATATTATTGCAATTCCTACAAGCATATGTTCCTCCCTCATAATAATTTTCAGTAGCATTTGAATGAATTCAACAATATAACTATCACATAAATCACTATTTTCATGATGCACAAGCATAGAATTTTTATTACTCTCCACATAAGCAAATTTCTTCTCATGAATAGTAGTGGGAGCAAACTCAACGAAATAACTATCATGTGATACTTTATTCACATAATCAATTTGAGCATTAAAATCATGATGACAAGTTTCATGATTATCTTTATTCTTTATAGCATACGTGTCATCACAATAATCATCATAAATAGGAGGCATGCTTTCATCATAATAAATTGGCTCATCAAAACTTGGGGGACTAAACATATCATCTTCATCAAACATTGCATCCCCAAGCACTACAAAAAAAATACACTTCCGTGATGATACGTGTTTGTCACAGTAGGTCGCGTTTTTTGTCATGCATGTACATCCATGACAAATTTATGACAGAATCAAGATAGTCATACCTGTGCTGTCGTAGAAGTGTTCCATGACATTACCAAAATTATCATCACGGAAGTGTCCACTTCCATGACGATAAATCGCGCGTCACAGAAGTGCTTTCGTCAAGGGTGACCGACACGTGGCATCCACCGTAACGGAACGCCGTTAAGCTATCGGGTCGGGTTTTGGATCCGATAACCCGTTAACAACCCCGACCAATGGGGATTTTCCACGTGTAAAATCATCATTGGCTAGAGGAAACACGTGTCGGCTCATCGTTGGGACATATGTCATCCACTCACTGGACAGAAGGCGCCTATGATACATCGACACGTGGCACGGCCCAACAGTGGCCCATTCCTGTGAAAAGGCCAGCCCGTTTGACTGGTCAAAAGCTGGCAGGCCGGCCCATGGAAAGCCTGTTAACGGCCTGTTCGCATATAGCCCATTTACAACCCGCTAACCTAAGGCCCGTTACGCCCTATCCGGATTAGGCCCAGTAGCGTCATCTGGGCCATCCAATATGATTCCAGCCCGTTTCACTTCTGGCCCATGTATAGCCCATGACGTCTTTCGGCCCATATGAGGCCCTTTGTAACTCTTGGCCCATTAGCGGACCGTGGTGAAACTGGCCCGTAATGAACAGTGTATTACTTTACACCCATTAACGTCCCGTGGTGAAACTTGCCCGTAATGAACAGTGTATCACTTTATACCCATTAACGGCCCGTTATTCCATTGGGCCCTTTCCAGCCCAAGTTAACTTTCGGCCTTCTGAGGGCCCATTTATTCTTGGGCTCATTTGCAGCATTCGGTTACTTATGGCCCGTTACTATCATTTTCTGCTTGTGGGCCAAATTCAGTCCGTCGTTACAGTCAGCCCGTTTGTGGACCGTTAGTCTGTTGGGCCATTTTCATAGCATCACCAAATACAGCCTATTAACGATGGCCCGTTATGGTCGGCCCATGAACGGATGATTCCAACTCTAGCCCGTTTACGGCCATAATGCGGTCTGTTTGGCCAATCGATCATACGGCCCGTATAAGGCCCATTGATGATACGGCCTGCAGAAGGCCCATTGTTTCTACGGCCCGTAGAAGGCCCATTGTTTCTATGGCCCGTAGAAGGCCCACTGTTTCTATGGCCAGTAGGAGGCCCAGTGTCACTACAATAAATATTAGCCCATGGTTATTGTGGCCTAGTTTTAAAAAATAGGTTATTCCAGCCACTAGCTAACCGCGGAAAAAGAACTGCAATGACTACAAGCAAACAAATAAACAAGACAACAAGGAAATAAATAAGCAAGCAACTAACGCTAGGCTATCACGGCTATTACACATATTACATCCACTGGGCATCAAAGTTCGCCACCAGTGCAAATATAGGGAACAAAGCAGCATATCATATACACTGGTTGTCAAAGTTGGCGACCAGTGCAAATAAACGCCGCAGCAAAACAAATCCAGAACTGAAACCACTTCAGAAGATCTCAAGAAACAATATCCTGGGTACCCATAATGCTGGCAAGATGCTTAGCAAGCTTATTAACTTTCTCTTGTTTGGCGCTTAAATCCTCCAGCGCTTGATGTTGCACCAGAAAATATGCATCTGAATTCTGCAGGGACTTCCTTAGTCCTTCAGCTTCCTGTCGCAGCACATCTGATCGATGTCTTTCAACTTGAAGTTGAGACTCAAGAAGACGAACTGATTCAGGCAGCGAGTTCGAAGAGCTTGTGCCAGCTTTCTTGGAGACCAACAGGGATGTCTCACTATCTTGAACCTTATCTGCATTACTTCCTTTACCATTGGATAACGCGATACTGTTCTCCAATATTTTGTCCGCATTCTAAAAGAGAACCAAGCAGACACATCACATGTTTACCATGTTGTATATGAAACTCATTTTGGTAAATGAGTTCAGCAGTAAAGTGGACAGGATAACAGCATGAAACAAACATATATCTATGTACCATGGTCACTTTATGGTCTATATCATTCTATTTTTTGTTGCCAAATCAAGATAGAGACACAGTTCAAATAATATTTGTTCAAGACAAAGCAGAATAGACAGAATATAAGTGTGGGTAACTATAGAGCAATAACAACACTTGTAATGTGCATGACATGAGAACATAACTATTTATTCAATTGAAACTGAAATCAACATAGAGCAGGTTACAACAGCAAACCAGTTAAAGAAACAGGTTTAAAACATACCTGTTGCGCCATTGGAGTTTCAATTCCATCCTTCAAATTTGAAAATAGTTGGTATGAGTAAATACAATAATGCAAGAGCAAGGGAGTATGAACCATAGCTACAGAACCTGACCTGAGAACAAATCTTCTTCTCCTTTAAGCGTTGAGTTGGGATTCGGAGTGGTGGTCCTCGTGCTTTGGGCACTGCAGTTCCCTTACTAACTGCTCATGTTTGGGTGCTCTGTGGTGGAGACGGTGTTGTGTCAACTGGAACTGGGTTACTATCTGCCGGGGTTGGGGTTAGAAGGGGTGTAGCTGGTTCTCTGTCCAACTGGGTAGGGGTACAATCTGCGAGAGTCTGGGTTATGTGTGGTGGATCTGGTCCTTGGGCAAGTACAACCGTGGTTCTATCTGCATCAACTGGTAGCACTATCTTTTCTGAAGACCGTGTTGTTACTCCCTTAGATACTGCCATCACGCTCTCCAATTCAAATGGCTGATAAACAAGAAAAGTAATTGAAAGTATAGACATTGTATGATAGACAGGTGCAATGGATAGTGGGGAATAAAAGAGGGCATGAAATAATTCATATTTATGTTGTCTAACCAAACATGATAGCATGACACAATTTCACATATATGATGGCTAACTAAACAGGATAGCATGACACAATTTCACATTATGATGGCTAACTAAAAAAGATGGAAAGACATAGTTCAAAATATGAGACTATGTAAACAGGATGACATGACATAACTATATAATGTGTTTATTAAATAGGTTGGCATGCCATAATTCACATATATTCACGGATAGAATGCCATAATTCAAAACATGATGACTGTAAACACTAAACAGGATGAGATGATATAACTATATGATGTCTTTATTAAATGGGTTGCCATGCCATAATTCAGATAGATGATGTGTATGTACTATGTAAACATGATGGCATGATATAATTCAAATATATGATTTATATAGTAAGCAAGTAGGCAGATGGCAATCCATATATGATGTAAAAACTAAGCAATGCAAGACAACATGCATGACATGGGTACTATAACCCTTCCAAGTTTGAGCATAGACCTCAGGGGGGAAATAGGACTGGTCATCAGTCTCTGAATCCTCCTGTGAGGAGCTCTCTGTAACCAGCAAGATGTCTGCTTCAGCAGGTAGCATTGTCTGCTTTGAATACCTTGTTTTCACTCCAGATACTTCCATCACCGCTTCAAATGGCTGATGCACAGGAAGAGTAGTTGAATATACAAACGTTGTCGACAAATGGAACACGTAATACAAAAAAATGATAGCATGATATAATTCACATACATGATGATTGGCTAAACAGCATGGCATTGCATAATTCACATATATAATGCCTTTGCAACAAGATAGCATTGTATAATTCACATATATAATGTCTTGCAACAAGATGACAATGCATAATTCACATATATGGTAATTAGACACTGAACAGGTGGCATTCACACAAAGCATGTCTAAACTAATCAAATGACATAGCAATGCGAGACACCATACGCACGATATGAGCAACATAACCCTGCCAAGTTAGAGCATACACCTCGGGGGGGGATAGGACTGGTCATCGGTCTCTGAATCCTCCTCCGAGGAGCTATGCATAACCAGCGAGATATGCGCTTCGTCAGATAGCATAGTCTACTCTGAAGACCTTGTTTTCACTCCAGAATTTGCCATCACCGTGTCAAATGGCTGATGCACACGAAGAGCAGTTGAATGTACTAACATTTTTGACAAATGTAATATGTAACGGAAAAAAGGATGGCCTGATATAATTTACATATAAGATGACTGGCTAAGCAGGATGGCATTGCAAAATTCACATATATGATGCCAGGCTAAACAAGATGGCGTTGCATAATTCACATAAACGATGAATAAACTAAACAGATGGCATTCGCACAAAGGATGTCTAAACTAAGCAGATGACATATTTGATGTATAAAGTAAGCAATGCAAGACACCATATGCATGATATAACCAACATCAGCATGCCAAGTTAGAGCGAAGACCTCAGGGGGTAAATAGGATTTGTCTTCTCCTTCTGAATCCCCCTCAGAACAGATATCTTCCTCTCGATTACAATCCAAAATGCATGGAGGGGGGCTGCCTTTGCGCCTACCATGGAGCGACGTCTGCATGAAATTTTATTGCCACGCAAGGCTCGTCTCTTTTGCTCTACATGTTCAGTTCCATTGTTTACAATAACTGTCATGTATAGGAATAAAACATAGTGAGATTATGTAAGGAGTGCATGCAGAAATCCAGAGTGATGGTAGCAACCTGTGGATAGACCCAAAACCAATAATAGCAGGCAGATAATGGCTTCAGTTAAAAAATACAGATAATGGCTTCTTTACTGTTTGTTTCCCACCCAACATGAAACTCATAGTAGACACCGGAGATTAACCAGATAGTAGATAGATACTATTGATAGCGGCCCCGATATGTACCCCACAACCATTTAAAAACTCAAGTTTGACCATTAGTTTGGAGCTGACTCAGAGTATAATCGGTGAACAGGAAGATAAAGTAGCATGTAATATTAAGCGATGCATAACGTAAGCAGACACGAAAGAGTGCGACCTCTCTTGCGGACCCGTGTAGTCCTCGAGGTCATCTGCTCGGTTGATGATGGTAATGCAGTTTTCATGGCTGCCAGCAGCGGGGAAGAAGATCTGAGGCGGCGAAAGACAGTCTGGAGGCCGGATCCCTGCTGTGCTGGACCCTTCTGTCGTTGGAGCAGCTGAGCTGGGGTGGACGACGGTGCAGCAGGAGCGGGACAAACCACGCAAGGTTTTCTTTGACAACTATCTGTAAGAGAAGTAATTCTGTAAGGGCTCATTTGCATTGGAGGATTCCAACAATGCAGGGATAGGAAATAGACAGGAATAGGATAGGAATGCACGTGCAAAACAGAGAATTTAAAAACACATGATTTTTGCCAATCTGGGTGTTTGATTCACAACAATTGGAAGATCACAGGATGCAAAGAAGCATGGTGAGATTAAGTCAAACCACAAGAAAATGTACGGTTATAATGCTATTATGCTACTATTTCTTAGTCTTGTGCTTCATGAATAGGAATTTGAAAAGGAGGACAAGCGAAAATTAAAATTCCTACGTTTTTACTTTCAAGGAGACACTAAAGGAACAAATCCGTGTGCTGAGTGGACAATATATATAACATGTAGAGTAAAAAAGAGATGCAACAAGTGTACAACCTCTTTGGCGAAGCCATGTCGATCTCAGCGTGATTGGGTTGGCCGGTGAGGATGCTCCGGCCGACTTTGCTGTCGGAGGAGGGGAAGAAGATCTTAGGCGTCTGGAGATGGATCCCGAGGTACTGCTCCGCTGTGATGGAGGGTTTCGTCGTTGGAGCAGCTCCGGTGAGTTGTACGACGTCGAGGCTGAAGCAGGACAAGAGAGACAATGAACAACGTTAACCTGAGTGGAATTCTAATAGCATCTCCAATACATGACGTAAAATACATAACCACAAAGTGCTAGATGTAAAATACATCAGCCGCTCATCTCTGAACTTAACTGTCGAAACTGAACTTAACTGTCGAAACTGAATTTTGCTGTCGAAACTGAATTTTGCTGTCGAAACTGAACGCACTAGCAAGGTGAGGCTATACGTCGGTCGACTGACTTTTTCATCTCTGGTCAGTCGATTTTGCAGCCGTTGGATACGTAATCAAGGGCCTGCGGTTCATCTTCAACCTCCACCCCCCTGAGCCGCCAGCCACCACCGGCCAAACAGCAGCCCCCCGCCGCCCGCGGCCGGCGGTGCGCCGCCCTGCCCGCCCCGAAAACACTCCCCACCGCCGGTCCGCCGCGACCCCTGCCATCCCTCTAGGCCCCCCGTGCCGAGCTTTTTCTCCGGCGATCCCCACGCCACCGCCCCGCCACCGCCGGCGACCACCGCCCCCATCCTGAACCCTAAGATAGATAGTGGGGTACCTCTCCGGTGAGCCCCCTCCCCGCTGCGGCTGGTTCTTCCTTCTCCCCGGCGAGCCTGCCCCACCCCCTAAAAATCGACTGACCCAAAAGTCGATTCAGTCGACTGAAGTGTAGCTAAATCGGAGCAGCATCGCAAGCAAGAGCAAGAGCGAGAGCAGCAGCGCGAGCAAGAGCAATAGCAAGAGCAGACCAGGCAGGGGACCGAGAGCAAGAGCAGAGCAGCAGCGCGAGCGAGAGCTAAAGCAGCAGCAGCTCCTACTGATGTGGACGTCGCCGCCGAGGGAGCGACGCCATGGAGGAAGTGGCCGATAATGCCGCGTGGATGGAGCCGCGCCGTGTCGGCTCGGGACCGAGCGCCGGCAGCACCGTGAGATCAAATCAAGAAGAAAATGCGGCGATTAGTGTACAACCTCTTTGGTGGCGCTGATTAGGCCGCAGCTTCATCCGAGGAAACGGTGATGATGATGCTCTTCCGGTGGTGTAGGTGAAGACGGCGGTGTGGGAATGGAGGTCGCGCGAAAGACGAGGGGAACGTCGGGGCAGCTCCTTGGAGGTGGAGGACGGGGTGGCTGAACCGGCGGGACGATGAGATCGACGACGGATCCTCATCCGGTACGGTAGATGAGGGACGTCGAGGTGTTGCTGTGGACGACGTCGTCGGGGAAGAGGCTCCGGCTGGGTGGAGGACGGAGCAGGGTGTGGGGTTTCGTCGCGGGTTTTCGCGGCCTCGGTGTACGAATGGGTGGGCGGATGGGATGGCAGTGGGGAACCATGGCTTAGAGACGCGCTTGTCCGAAATGTGGGGTAAGTTACGAAAGTACCCCCACCGATTTGAGGCGGTTCTTTCGGTTCAGGGGTACCACGGGCATTTCGCGTGTCGGGATTTCACAGGAGGTGGGAATTTTCGCGCGCGTTGTAATTTCGGAATAGCAAGGCGCGGGTTGAGATGGAGGGAGTTGTCGGAGCACAACGAGACAAAGATATATCTTAAATATTTCGGGCTAACAAGGCGCGGGTTGAAATTTCCGGACAAGCCTAACGTGTACTGTACCAAATCAATGCGCACTACAAATGTCATTCAAAACTTTGAATTCATGTTATGTTCAATTAAAATATTTCGCTACGTGTATAATGCATGCAACCTACTACTCAAATGAACGTTTTAGTGCATTCCAAACGTATATACTACCGCTTCAATATGAACTAAATTTGAATTCGTTTCTCTATTTGAATAAGATCTACAGTAATGATTATTGTGAAGTCAAAGCATTTGAATTCGTTTCTCTGTTTTAATAAGATCTACAATCATCATTATTGTCAAGTTAAACCATCGTTTGTGTATTATCTTCACAGCACACCACATGATTAGTCTCGAGTTACATATGAACTATGTGTACTATATGAACTCGAACTAGATTTTTTGAATCCACTTTATTTTGATTTCAAATCACATTACATTTCTAGCTCCAGCTAGATCTTCATAATCTAAACCATGTCTCATATGTATAATGTGTTTATCACATTATGTATGGTGCCCCGCCCCTACGCCTACAAGTATTTAGATGTGAGTTGCAAACACCACACATTACCACAAATTCAAATAAAATGTCAGAATGTTCGATATATAGTATTGTTTAGATTGTTCGATATTTAGTTGTAAGCTACAAACGCCACACATTATCACAAATTCAAATAAAATGTGACATTGTTTGATGTATAGTATGGTTTAGATTGTTCGGCATTTAGCTGTGAGTTGCAAACGCCATGCATTATCACATTATGGTATAACATGTGCACAACACGTGTATCACCGCTATATTCATGCATGCAATGTTTAAAACACTATGATCTCCTATTCAAATATATGAATCCGCTTTCATATCAAATTATGATCTTTGTTAGTCTCTTACACCCACACAATCCTCTAACCTTTGTAGCTACCACTAACTTTCTCTCGTGCATGCACACGCCCTCCTCGCCCTCCCCCTCCCTCGGCATTCTATCCACCAGGCACATTCATTTTTTTCCTTTAGGTCGTTCTCCCAGAGTCTCCACAACTCCTTTCCGACACACACCGATCGATAAACCTCTCAAGTGATGCCTGCCTACAACATACACACACACCTTCAATGTCCTCCTTTATGTGTCCTTGCCTCGTGTCTCTCATACGGTCAGACACACGTGTAAACTCTCGCCCCTCTTTTCATCGATCTCACAACCGCACACTCCTCCCCCTATCTAGCTAGTAGTTGGGCCTCTCGCACCACCTCCTAGCTCCATTCTCTCTGTCTATCCGTCTTGCTGGGCCTTATTTGACTCTAACAAATGGACGTACACCGACCGATCTCTCGCTATACATATAGCTAGCTAGGTCCTTATAACTCGTTTTTACCCACACGTCAATCGATCTACCTCATTAGTTGTGTCTCTCCCTTCCTCCGACAAACAACAATTGATCTACCGATCTAGTTAGGTTTGCTTACCAAACACATGGTTCCCCTTCATCATCCATGGATGTGTCCCGACAGATCTATCACGCACAGGCACACACAGAAACACATCCCCACTCTTATTGATAACATTGCAGTTCCACCCTCAGTTTGTCTAGTAGGCCTCTCCCACCATCTTCGAGAAGCAACTCCATCACCCATCCAGCACTCTACCCCTCTCCCTCCCTCTCCCTCCCTCCCTCCCTCCCTCTCTCCTCTCTCTCTCTGTCCCATCATATTTCCCGTCCTTCAGTTATGTATGGATGTCGACCGATCTGCCTCAAGACATAGCTGGATCTCTCCTTCTCAAC